>NW_027394276.1:21029427-21255482 GCF_049309525.1 Garra rufa | reverse complement strand
CAAACTCTGTCAAACATTAAAAGTTTGTCATGTGCATGAATAAAATGCTGTTTGGCATGCAGTAATGCACATCTGAAGGTGTTAGAAGAGATTTGCATGAATTATTATGTTAGAGTCTCAAAGCTCTGAAAACAGCGTTTCTGCTCCGGACAAACCTGGTTTGATGCAATGTTTCTGAAACTCTGTCAAACATTAAAAAATTATCAAGTGCATGAATAAAATGCTGTTTGCAATGCAGTAATGCACATCTGAAGGTGTTAGAAGAGTTTTTCATGAATTATTATGTTAGAGTGTCAAAGCTCTGAAAACAGCGTTTCTGCTCCGGACAAACCTGGTTTGATGCAATGTTACTCAAACTCTGTCAAACATTAAAAGTTTGTCATGTGCATGAATAAAATGCTGTTTGGCATGCAGTAATGCACATCTGAAGGTGTTAGAAGAGTTTTGCATGAATTATTATGTTATAGTCTCAAAGCTCTGAAAACAGCGTTTTTCCTCCGGACAAACCTGGTTTGATGCAATGTTACTCAAACTCTGTCAAACATTAAAAAAGTGTCAAGTGCATGAATAAAATGCTGTTTGCAATGCAGTAATGCACATCTGAAGGTGTTAGAAGAGATTTGCATGAATTATTATGTTAGAGTCTCAAAGCTCTGAAAACAGCGTTTCTGCTCCGGACAAACCTGGTTTGATGCAATGTTACTCAAACTCTGTCAAACATTAAAAGTTTGTCATGTGCATGAATAAAATGCTGTTTGGCATGCAGTAATGCACATCTGAAGGTGTTAGAAGAGTTTTGCATGAATTATTATGTTAGAGTCTCAAAGCTCTGAAAACAGCATTTCTGCTCCGGACAGACCTGGTTTGATGCAATGTTACTCAAACTCTGTCAAACATTAAAAGTTTGTCATGTGCATGAATAAAATGCTGTTTGGCATGCAGTAATGCACATCTGAAGGTGTTAGAAGAGTTTTGCATGAATTATTATGTTAGAGTCTCAAAGCTCTGAAAACAGCGTTTCTGCTCCGGAAAAACCTGGTTTGATGCAATGTTAGTCAAACTCTGTCAAACATTAAAAAATTGTCAAGTGCATGAATAAAATGCTGTTTACAATGCAGTAATGCACATCTGAAGGTGTTAGAAGAGTTTTTCATAAATTATTATGTTAGAGTCTCAAAGCTCTGAAAACAGCGTTTCTGCTCCGGACAAACCTGGTTTGATGCAATGTTACTCAAACTCTGTCAAACATTAAAAGTATGTCATATGCATGAATAAAATGCTGTTTGGCATGCAGTAATGCACATCTGAAGGTTTTAGAAGAGTTTTGCATGAATTATTATGTTAGAGTCTCAAAGCTCTGAAAACAGCGTTTCTGCTCCGGACAAACCTGGTTTGATGCAATGTTACTCAAACTCTGTCAAACATTAAAAAAGTGTCAAGTGCATGAATAAAATGCTGTTTGCAATGCAGTAATGCACATCTGAAGGTGTTAGAAGAGTTTTGCATGAATTATTATGTTAGAGTCTCAAAGCTCTGAAAACAGCGTTTCTGCTCCGGACAAACCTGGTTTGATGCAATGTTTCTGAAACTCTGTCAAACATTAAAAAATTATCAAGTGCATGAATAAAATGCTGTTTGGCATGCAGTAATGCACATCTGAAGGTGTTAGAAGAGTTTTTCATGAATTATTATGTTAGAGTCTCAAAGCTCTGAAAACAGCGTTTCTGCTCCGGACAAACCTGGTTTGATGCAATGTTACTGAAACTCTGTCAAACATTAAAAAAATGTCAAGTGCATGAATAAAATGCTGTTTGCAATGAAGTAATGCACATCTGAAGGTGTTAGAAGAGATTTGCATGAATTATTATGTTAGAGTCTCAAAGCTCTGAAAACAGCGTTTTTGCTCCGGACAAACCTGGTTTGATGCAATGTTACTGAAACTCTGTCAAACATTAAAAAATTGTCAAGTGCATGAATAAAATGCTGTTTGGCATGCAGTAATGCACATCTGAAGGTGTTAGAAGAGTTTTGCATTAATTATTATGTTAGAGTGTCAAAGCTCTGAAAACAGCGTTTCTGCTTCGGACAAACCTGGTTTGATGCAATGTTACTCAAACTCTGTCAAACATTTAAAGTTTGTCATGTGCATGAATAAACTGCTGTTTGGCATGCAGTAATGCACATCTGAAGGTGTTAGAAGAGATTTGCATGAATTATTATGTTAGAGTCTCAAAGCTCTGAAAACAGCGTTTCTGCTCCGGACAAAAACCTGGTTTGATGCAATGTTTCTGAAACTCTGTCAAACATTAAAAAATTATCAAGTGCATGAATAAAATGCTATTTGCAATGCAGTAATGCACATCTGAAGGTGTTAGAAGAGTTTTTCATGAATTATTATGTTAGAGTCTCAAAGCTCTGAAAACAGCGTTTTTCTGCTCCGGAAAAACCTGGTTTGATGCAATGTTACTCAAACTCTGTCAAACATTAAAAGTTTGTCAAGTGCATGAATAAAATGCTGTTTACAATGCAGTAATGCACATCTGAAGGTGTTAGAAGAGTTTTTCATAAATTATTATGTTAGAGTCTCAAAGCTCTGAAAACAGCGTTTCTGCTCCGGACAAACCTGGTTTGATGCAATGTTACTCAAACTCTGTCAAACATTAAAAGTATGTCATGTGCATGAATAAAATGCTGTTTGGCATGCAGTAATGCACATCTGAAGGTGTTAGAAGAGTTTTGCATGAATTATTATGTTAGAGTCTCAAAGCTCTGAAAACAGCGTTTCTGCTCCGGACAAACCTGGTTTGATGCAATGTTACTCAAACTCTGTCAAACATTAAAAAAGTGTCAAGTGCATGAATAAAATGCTGTTTGCAATGCAGTAATGCACATCTGAAGGTGTTAGAAGAGTTTTGCATGAATTATTATGTTAGAGTCTCAAAGCCCTGAAAACAGCGTTTCTGCTCCGGACAAACCTGGTTTGATGCAATGTTTCTGAAACTCTGTCAAACATTAAAAAATTATCAAGTGCATGAATAAAATGCTGTTTGCAATGCAGTAATGCACATCTGAAGGTGTTAGAAGAGATTTGCATGAATTATTATGTTAGAGTCTCAAAGCTCTGAAAACAGCGTTTCTGCTCCGGACAAACCTGGTTTGATGCAATGTTTCTGAAACTCTGTCAAACATTAAAAAATTATCAAGTGCATGAATAAAATGCTGTTTGCAATGCAGTAATGCACATCTGAAGGTGTTAGAAGAGTTTTTCATGAATTATTATGTTAGAGTCTCAAAGCTCTGAAAACAGCGTTTCTGCTCCGGACAAACCTGGTTTGATGCAATGTTACTCAAACTCTGTCAAACATTAAAAGTTTGTCATGTGCATGAATAAAATGCTGTTTGGCATGCAGTAATGCACATCTGAAGGTGTTAGAAGAGTTTTGCATGAATTATTATGTTAGAGTCTCAAAGCTCTGAAAACAGCGTTTCTGCTCCGGACAGACCTGGTTTGATGCAATGTTACTCAAACTCTGTCAAACATTAAAAGTTTGTCATGTGCATGAATAAAATGCTGTTTGGCATGCAGTAATGCACATCTGAAGGTGTTAGAAGAGTTTTTCATGAATTATTACGTTAGAGTCTCAAAGCTCTGAAAACAGCGTTTCTGCTCCGGACAAACCTGGTTTGATGCAATGTTAGTCAAACTCTGTCAAACATTAAAAAATTGTCAAGTGCATGAATAAAATGCTGTTTACAATGCAGTAATGCACATATGAAGGTGTTAGAAGAGTTTTTCATAAATTATTATGTTAGAGTCTCAAAGCTCTGAAAACAGCGTTTCTGCTCCGGACAAACCTGGTTTGATGCAATGTTACTCAAACTCTGTCAAACATTAAAAAATTGTCAAGTGCATGAATAAAATGCTGTTTGCAATGCAGTAATGCACATCTGAAGGTGTTAGAAGACTTTTGCATGAATTATTATGTTAGAGTCTCAAAGCTCTGAAAACAGCGTTTCTGCTCCAGACAAACCTGGTTTGATGCAATGTTACTCAAACTCTGTCAAACATTAAAAGTTTGTCATGTGCATGAATAAAATGCTGTTTGGCATGCAGTAATGCATATCTGAAGGTGTTAGAAGAGTTTTGCATGAATTATTATGTTAGAGTCTCAAAGCTTTGAAAACAGCGTTTCTGCTCCGGACAAACCTGGTTTGATGCAATGTTACTCAAACTCTGTCAAACATTAAAAGTTTGTCATTAGCATGAATAAAATGCTGTTTGGCATGCAGTAATGCACATCTGAAGGTGTTAGAAGAGTTTTGCATGAATTATTATGTTAGAGTCTCAAAGCTCTGAAAACAGCGTTTCTGCTCCGGACAAACCTGGTTTGATGCAATGTTACTGAAACTCTGTCAAACATTAAAAAAATGTCAAGTGCATGAATAAAATGCTGTTTGCAATGAAGTAATGCACATCTGAAGGTGTTAGAAGAGATTTTCATGAATTATTATGTTAGAGTCTCAAAGCAATGAAAACAGCGTTTTTGCTCCGGACAAACCTGGTTTGATGCAATGTTACTGAAACTCTGTCAAACATTAAAAAATTGTCAAGTGCATGAATAAAATGCTGTTTGCAATGCAGTAATGCACATCTGAAGGTGTTAGAAGAGTTTTTCATGAATTATTATGTTAGAGTCTCAAAGCTCTGAAAACAGCGTTTCTATTCCAGACAAACCTGGTTTGATGCAATGTTACTCAAACTCTGTCAAACATTAAAAGTTTGTCATGTGCATGAATAAAATGCTGTTTGGCATGCAGTAATGCACATCTGAAGGTGTTAGAAGAGTTTTGCATTAATTATTATGTTAGAGTGTCAAAGCTCTGAAAACAGCGTTTCTGCTTCGGACAAACCTGGTTTGATGCAATGTTACTCAAACTCTGTCAAACATTAAAAGTTTGTCATGTGCATGAATAAAATGCTGTTTGGCATGCAGTAATGCACATCTGAAGGTGTTAGAAGAGATTTGCATGAATTATTATGTTAGAGTCTCAAAGCTCTGAAAACAGCGTTTCTGCTCCGGACAAACCTGGTTTGATGCAATGTTTCTGAAACTCTGTCAAACATTAAAAAATTATCAAGTGCATGAATAAAATGCTGTTTGCAATGCAGTAATGCACATCTGAAGGTGTTAGAAGAGTTTTTCATGAATTATTATGTTAGAGTCTCAAAGCTCTGAAAACATCGTTTCTGCTCCGGACAAACCTGGTTTGATGCAATGTTACTCAAACTCTGTCAAACATTAAAAAATTGTCAAGTGCATGAATAAAATGCTGTTTGGCATGCAGTAATGCACATCTGAAGGTGTTAGAAGAGTTTTGCATGAATTATTATGTTAGAGTCTCAAAGCTCTGAAAACAGCGTTTCTGCTCCGGACAGACCTGGTTTGATGCAATGTTACTCAAACTCTGTCAAACATTAAAAGTTTGTCATGTGCATGAATAAAATGCTGTTTAGCATGCAGTAATGCACATCTGAAGGTGTTAGAAGAGTTTTGCATGAATTATTACGTTAGAGTCTCAAAGCTCTGAAAACAGCGTTTCTGCTCCGGACAAACCTGGTTTGATGCAATGTTAGTCAAACTCTGTCAAACATTAAAAAATTGTCAAGTGCATGAATAAAATGCTGTTTACAATGCAGTAATGCACATCTGAAGGTGTTAGAAGAGTTTTTCATGAATTATTATGTTAGAGTCTCAAAGCTCTGAAAACAGCGTTTCTGCTCCGGACAAACCTGGTTTGATGCAATGTTACTCAAACTCTGTCAAACATTAAAAAATTGTCAAGTGCATGAATAAAATGCTGTTTGCAATGCAGTAATGCACATCTGAAGGTGTTAGAAGAGTTTTTCATGAATTATTATGTTAGAGTCTCAAAGCTCTGAAAACAGCGTTTCTGCTCCAGACAAACCTGGTTTGATGCAATGTTACTCAAACTCTGTCAAACATTAAAAGTTTGTCATGTGCATGAATAAAATGCTGTTTGGCATGCAGTAATGCATATCTGAAGGTGTTAGAAGAGTTTTGCATGAATTATTATGTTAGAGTCTCAAAGCTTTGAAAACAGCGTTTCTGCTCCGGACAAACCTGGTTTGATGCAATGTTACTCAAACTCTGTCAAACATTAAAAGTTTGTCATTAGCATGAATAAAATGCTGTTTGGCATGCAGTAATGCACATCTGAAGGTGTTAGAAGAGTTTTGCATGAATTATTATGTTAGAGTCTCAAAGCTCTGAAAACAGCGTTTCTGCTCCGGACAAACCTGGTTTGATGCAATGTTACTGAAACTCTGTCAAACATTAAAAAAATGTCAAGTGCATGAATAAAATGCTGTTTGCAATGAAGTAATGCACATCTGAAGGTGTTAGAAGAGATTTTCATGAATTATTATGTTAGAGTCTCAAAGCTCTGAAAACAGCGTTTTTGCTCCGGACAAACCTGGTTTGATGCAATGTTACTGAAACTCTGTCAAACATTAAAAAATTGTCAAGTGCATGAATAAAATGCTGTTTGCAATGCAGTAATGCACATCTGAAGGTGTTAGAAGAGTTTTTCATGAATTATTATGTTAGAGTCTCAAAGCTCTGAAAACAGCGTTTCTATTCCAGACAAACCTGGTTTGATGCAATGTTACTCAAACTCTGTCAAACATTAAAAGTTTGTCATGTGCATGAATAAAATGCTGTTTGGCATGCAGTAATGCACATCTGAAGGTGTTAGAAGAGTTTTGCATTAATTATTATGTTAGACTCTAACATAATAATTAATGCAAAACTCTTCTAACACCTTCAGATGTGCATTACTGCATGCCAAACAGCATTTTATTCATGCACATGACAAACTTTTAATGTTTGACAGAGTTTGAGTAACATTGCATCAAACCAGGTTTGTCTGGAATAGAAACGCTGTTTTCAGAGCTTTGACACTCTAACAGTTAGAGTGTCAAAGCTCTGAAAACAGCGTTTCTGCTTCGGACAAACCTGGTTTGATGCAATGTTACTCAAACTCTGTCAAACATTAAAAGTTTGTCATGTGCATGAATAAAATGCTGTTTGGCATGCAGTAATGCACATCTGAAGGTGTTAGAAGAGATTTGCATGAATTATTATGTTAGAGTCTCAAAGCTCTGAAAACAGCGTTTCTGCTCCGGACAAACCTGGTTTGATGCAATGTTTCTGAAACTCTGTCAAACATTAAAAAATTATCAAGTGCATGAATAAAATGCTGTTTGCAATGCAGTAATGCACATCTGAAGGTGTTAGAAGAGTTTTTCATGAATTATTATGTTAGAGTCTCAAAGCTCTGAAAACAGCGTTTCTGCTCCGGACAAACCTGGGGCCTCATTTATAAAACTTTCTTACGCACTGATTTGATCTTAGAGTGTTCGTACGATCAAATCCACGTCAAAGTACAGATTTATAAAAACCGTCTTTGACGTGGAAAAGTACTTATCTCCACGTCAGATTCCAGCTTGGCGTACGACCGTTTCCTTGTGGTAATGCCTGGTATTGCAGATAGTTCAGCCTCACTATAATTTGATTTCTTGCACTCCTTTTTACTTGCCATTGTCACAGAGTTTTTGCTTTAGGAACGAGATCATTTTATATGTTAATTAATTAAGCAGGGGCGTTTCGACGGCGGAACATTCAGCTGCACACAATTCCACAATCATTTGTGATTTATAACCGAATGACTGGCGTACGCATGGATTTCGTGGTACGTTCGTTTCTCTGAATCGCTCTTACGATCAAATCAGAAAAGTTCTTAGATAAAATCAAGGATGGTTTCTACGCAAGTCTTTATAAATGAGGCCCCTGGTTTGATGCAATGTTACTCAAACTCTGTCAAACATTAAAAAATTGTCAAGTGCATGAATAAAATGCTGTTTGCAATGCAGTAATGCACATCTGAAGGTGTTAGAAGAGTTTTTCATAAATTATTATGTTAGAGTCTCAAAGCTCTGAAAACAGCGTTTCTGCTCCGGACAAACCTGGTTTGATGCAATGTTACTCAAACTCTGTCAAACATTAAAAAATTGTCAAGTGCATGAATAAAATGCTGTTTGCAATGCAGTAATGCACATCTGAAGGTGTTAGAAGACTTTTGCATGAATTATTATGTTAGAGTCTCAAAGCTCTGAAAACAGCGTTTCTGCTCCGGACAAACCTGGTTTGATGCAATGTTACTCAAACTCTGTCAAACATTAAAAAATTGTCAAGTGCATGAATAAAATGCTGTTTGCAATGCAGTAATGCACATCTGAAGGTGTTAGAAGACTTTTTCATGAATTATTATGTTAGAGTCTCAAAGCTCTGAAAACAGCGTTTCTGCTCCGGACAAACCTGGTTTGATGCAATGTTACTCAAACTCTGTCAAACATTAAAAAATTGTCAAGTGCATGAATAAAATGCTGTTTGCAATGCAGTAATGCACATCTGAAGGTGTTAGAAGACTTTTTCATGAATTATTATGTTAGAGTCTCAAAGCTCTGAAAACAGCGTTTCTGCTCCGGACTAACCTGGTTTGATGCAATGTTACTCAAACTCTGTCAAACATTAAAAAATTGTCAAGTGCATGAATAAAATGCTGTTTGCAATGCAGTAATGCACATCTGAAGGTGTTAGAAGACTTTTGCATGAATTATTATGTTAGAGTGTCAAAGCTCTGAAAACAGCGTTTCTGCTCCGGACAAACCTGGTTTGATGCAATGTTACTCAAACTCTGTCAAACATTAAAAGTTTGTCATGTGCATGAATAAAATGCTGTTTGGCATGCAGTAATGCACATCTGAAGGTGTTAGAAGAGTTTTTGATAAATTATTATGTTAGAGTCTCAAAGCTCTGAAAACAGCGTTTCTGCTCCGGACAAATCTGGTTTGATGCAATGTTACTCAAACTCTGTCAAACATTAAAAGTTTGTCATGTGCATGAATAAAATGCTGTTTGGCATGCAGTAATGCACATCTGGAGGTGTTAGAAGAGTTTTGCATGAATTATTATGTTAGAGTCTCAAAGCTCTGAAAACAGCGTTTCTGCTCCGGACAAACCTGTTTGATGCAATGTTACTGAAACTCTGTCAAACATTAAAAAATTGTCAAATGCATGAATAAAATGCTGTTTGCAATGCAGTAATGCACATCTGAAGGTGTTAGAAGAGTTTTGCATGAATTATTATGTTAGAGTGTCAAAGCTCTGAAAACAGCGTTTCTGCTCCGGACAAACCTGGTTTGATGCAATGTTTCTGAAACTCTGTCAAACATTAAAAAATTATCAAGTGCATGAATAAAATGCTGTTTGCAATGCAGTAATGCACATCTGAAGGTGTTAGAAGAGTTTTTCATAAATTATTATGTTAGAGTCTCAAAGCTCTGAAAACAGCGTTTCTGCTCCGGACAAACCTGGTTTGATGCAATGTTACTCAAACTCTGTCAAACATTAAAAGTTTGTCAAGTGCATGAATAAAATGCTGTTTGCAATGCAGTAATGCACATCTGAAGGTGTTAGAAGACTTTTGCATGAATTATTATGTTAGAGTCTCAAAGCTCTGAAAACAGCGTTTCTGCTCCGGACAGACCTGGTTTGATGCAATGTTACTCAAACTCTGTCAAACATTAAAAGTTTGTCATGTGCATGAATAAAATGGTGTTTGGCATGCAGTAATGCACATCTGAATGTGTTAGAAGAGTTTTGCATGAATTATTATGTTAGAGTCTCAAAGCTCTGAAAACAGCGTTTCTGCTACGGACAAACCTGGTTTGATGCAATGTTACTCAAACTCTGTCAAACATTAAAAAATTGTCAAGTGCATTAATAAAATGCTGTTTGCAATGAAATAATGCACATCTGAAGGTGTTAGAAGAGATTTGCATGAATTATTATGTTAGACTCTCAAAGCTCTGAAAACAGCGTTTCTGCTCCGGACAAACCTGGTTTGATGCAATGTTACTCAAACTCTGTCAAACATTAAAAGTTTGTCATGTGCATGAATAAAATGCTGTTTGGCATGCAGTAATGCACATCTGGAGGTGTTAGAAGAGTTTTGCATGAATTATTATGTTAGAGTCTCAAAGCTCTGAAAACAGCGTTTCTGCTCCGGAGAAACCTTGTTTGATGCAATGTTACTGAAACTCTGTCAAACATTAAAAAATTGTCAAGTGCATGAATAAAATGCTGTTTGCAATGAAGTAATGCACATCTGAAGGTGTTAGAAGAGATTTGCATGAATTATTATGTTAGAGTCTCAAAGCTCTGAAAACAACGTTTCTGCTCCGGACAAACCTGGTTTGATGCAATGTTACTCAAACTCTGTCAAACATTAAAAGTTTGTCATGTGCATGAATAAAATGCTGTTTGGCATGCAGTAATGCACATCTGAAGGTGTTAGAAGAGTTTTGCATGAATTATTATGTTAGAGTGTCAAAGCTCTGAAAACAGCGTTTCTGCTCCGGACAAACCTGGTTTGATGCAATGTTACTCAAACTCTGTCAAACATTAAAAGTTTGTCATGTGCATGAATAAAATGCTGTTTGGCATGCAGTAATGCACATCTGAAGGTGTTAGAAGAGTTTTGCATGAATTATTATGTTAGAGTCTCAAAGCTCTGAAAACAGCGTTTCTGCTCCGGACAAACCTGGTTTGATGCAATGTTACTCAAACTCTGTCAAACATTAAAAAATTGTCAAGTGCATGAATAAAATGCTGTTTGCGATGCAGTAATGCACATCTGAAGGTGTTAGAAGAGTTTTTCATAAATTATTATGTTAGAGTCTCAAAGCTCTGAAAACAGCGTTTCTGCTCCGGACAAACCTGGTTTGATGCAATGTTACTCAAACTCTGTCAAACATTAAAAGTTTGTCATGTGCATGAATAAAATGCTGTTTGGCATGCAGTAATGCACATCTGAAGGTGTTAGAAGAGTTTTGCATGAATTATTATGTTAGAGTCTCAAAGCTCTGAAAACAGCGTTTTTGCTCCGGACAAACCTGGTTTGATGCAATGTTACTCAAACTCTTTCAAACATTAAAAAATTGTCAAGTGCATGAATAAAATGCTGTTTGCAATGAAATAATGCACATCTGAAGGTGTTAGAAGAGTTTTGCATGAATTATTATGTTAGAATCTCAAAGCTCTGAAAACAGCGTTTCTGCTCCGGACAAACCTGGTTTGATGCAATGTTACTGAAACTCTGTCAAACATTAAAAAATTGTCAAGTGCATGAATAAAATGCTGTTTGGCATGCAGTAATGCACATCTGAAGGTGTTAGAAGAGTTTTGCATGAATTTAATATGTTAGAGTCTCAAAGCTCTGAAAACAGCGTTTCTGCTCCGGACAAACCTGGTTTGATGCAATGTTACTGAAACTCTGTCAAACATTAAAAAATTGTCAAATGCATGAATAAAATGCTGTTTGCAATGCAGTAATGCACATCTGAAGGTGTTAGAAGACTTTTGCATGAATTATTATGTTAGAGTGTCAAAGCTCTGAAAACAGCGTTTCTGCTCCGGACAAACCTGGTTTGATGCAATGTTACTCAAACTCTGTCAAACATTAAAAGTTTGTCATGTGCATGAATAAAATGCTGTTTGGTATGCAGTAATGCACATCTGAAGGTGTTAGAAGAGTTTTGCATGAATTATTATGTTAGAGTGTCAAAGCTCTGAAAACAGCGTTTCTGCTCCGGACAAACCTGGTTTGATGCAATGTTACTCAAACTCTGTCAAACATTAAAAGTTTGTCATGTGCATGAATAAAATGCTGTTTGGCATGCAGTAATGCACATCTGAAGGTGTTAGAAGAGTTTTGCATGAATTATTATGTTAGAGTCTCAAAGCTCTGAAAACAGCGTTTTTGCTCCGGACAAACCTGGTTTGATGCAATGTTACTCAAACTCTTTCAAACATTAAAAAATTGTCAAGTGCATGAATAAAATGCTGTTTGCAATGAAATAATGCACATCTGAAGGTGTTAGAAGAGATTTGCATGAATTATTATGTTAGACTCTCAAAGCTCTGAAAACAGCGTTTCTGCTCCGGACAAACCTGGTTTGATGCAATGTTACTCAAACTCTGTCAAACATTAAAAGTTTGTCATGTGCATGAATAAAATGCTGTTTGGCATGCAGTAATGCACATCTGAAGGTGTTAGAAGAGTTTTGCATGAATTATTATGTTAGAGTGTCAAAGCTCTGAAAACAGCGTTTCTGCTCCGGACAAACCTGGTTTGATGCAATGTTACTCAAACTCTGTCAAACATTAAAAGTTTGTCATGTGCATGAATAAAATGCTGTTTGGCATGCAGTAATGCACATCTAAAGGTGTTAGAAGAGTTTTGCATGAATTATTATGTTAGAGTCTCAAAGCTCTGAAAACAGCGTTTCTGCTCCGGACAAACCTGGTTTGATGCAATGTTACTCAAACTCTGTCAAACATTAAAAAATTGTCAAGTGCATGAATAAAATGCTGTTTGCGATGCAGTAATGCACATCTGAAGGTGTTAGAAGAGTTTTTCATAAATTATTATGTTAGAGTCTCAAAGCTCTGAAAACAGCGTTTCTGCTCCGGACAAACCTGGTTTGATGCAATGTTACTCAAACTCTGTCAAACATTAAAAGTTTGTCATGTGCATGAATAAAATGCTGTTTGGCATGCAGTAATGCACATCTGAAGGTGTTAGAAGAGTTTTGCATGAATTATTATGTTAGAGTCTCAAAGCTCTGAAAACAGCGTTTTTGCTCCGGACAAACCTGGTTTGATGCAATGTTACTCAAACTCTTTCAAACATTAAAAAATTGTCAAGTGCATGAATAAAATGCTGTTTGCAATGAAATAATGCACATCTGAAGGTGTTAGAAGAGTTTTGCATGAATTATTATGTTAGAATCTCAAAGCTCTGAAAACAGCGTTTCTGCTCCGGACAAACCTGGTTTGATGCAATGTTACTGAAACTCTGTCAAACATTAAAAAATTGTCAAGTGCATGAATAAAATGCTGTTTGGCATGCAGTAATGCACATCTGAAGGTGTTAGAAGAGTTTTGCATGAATTTAATATGTTAGAGTCTCAAAGCTCTGAAAACAGCGTTTCTGCTCCGGACAAACCTGGTTTGATGCAATGTTACTGAAACTCTGTCAAACATTAAAAAATTGTCAAATGCATGAATAAAATGCTGTTTGCAATGCAGTAATGCACATCTGAAGGTGTTAGAAGACTTTTGCATGAATTATTATGTTAGAGTGTCAAAGCTCTGAAAACAGCGTTTCTGCTCCGGACAAACCTGGTTTGATGCAATGTTACTCAAACTCTGTCAAACATTAAAAGTTTGTCATGTGCATGAATAAAATGCTGTTTGGTATGCAGTAATGCACATCTGAAGGTGTTAGAAGAGTTTTGCATGAATTATTATGTTAGAGTGTCAAAGCTCTGAAAACAGCGTTTCTGCTCCGGACAAACCTGGTTTGATGCAATGTTACTCAAACTCTGTCAAACATTAAAAGTTTGTCATGTGCATGAATAAAATGCTGTTTGGCATGCAGTAATGCACATCTGAAGGTGTTAGAAGAGTTTTGCATGAATTATTATGTTAGAGTCTCAAAGCTCTGAAAACAGCGTTTTTGCTCCGGACAAACCTGGTTTGATGCAATGTTACTCAAACTCTTTCAAACATTAAAAAATTGTCAAGTGCATGAATAAAATGCTGTTTGCAATGAAGTAATGCACATCTGAAGGTGTTAGAAGAGATTTGCATTATGTATTATGTTAAAGTCTCAAAGCTCTGAAAACAGCGTTTCTGCTCCGGACAAACCTGGTTTGATGCAATGTTACTCAAACTCTGTCAAACATTAAAAGTTTGTCATGTGCATGAATAAAATGGTGTTTGGCATGCAGTAATGCACATCTGAATGTGTTAGAAGAGTTTTGCATGAATTATTATGTTAGAGTCTCAAAGCTCTGAAAACAGCGTTTCTGCTACGGACAAACCTGGTTTGATGCAATGTTACTCAAACTCTTTCAAACATTAAAAAATTGTCAAGTGCATGAATAAAATGCTGTTTGCAATGAAGTAATGCACATCTGAAGGTGTTAGAAGAGATTTGCATGAATTATTATGTTAGAGTCTCAAAGCTCTGAAAACAGCGTTTCTGCTCCGGACAAACCTGGTTTGATGCAATGTTACTCAAACTCTGTCAAACATTAAAAGTTTGTCATGTGCATGAATAAAATGCTGTTTGGCATGCAGTAATGCACATCTGAAGGTGTTAGAAGAGTTTTGCATGAATTAATATGTTAGAGTCTCAAAGCTCTGAAAACAGCGTTTCTGCTCCGGACAGACCTGGTTTGATGCAATGTTACTCAAACTCTGTCAAACATTAAAAGTTTGTCATGTGCATGAATAAAATGGTGTTTGGCATGCAGTAATGCACATCTGAATGTGTTAGAAGAGTTTTGCATGAATTATTATGTTAGAGTCTCAAAGCTCTGAAAACAGCGTTTCTGCTACGGACAAACCTGGTTTGATGCAATGTTACTGAAACTCCGTCAAACATTAAAAAATTGTCAAGTGCATTAATAAAATGCTGTTTGCAATGAAATAATGCACATCTGAAGGTGTTAGAAGAGATTTGCATGAATTATTATGTTAGACTCTCAAAGCTCTGAAAACAGCGTTTCTGCTCCGGACAAACCTGGTTTGATGCAATGTTACTCAAACTCTGTCAAACATTAAAAGTTTGTCATGTGCATGAATAAAATGCTGTTTGGCATGCAGTAATGCACATCTGAAGGTGTTAGAAGAGTTTTGCATGAATTATTATGTTAGAGTCTCAAAGCTCTGAAAACAGCGTTTCTGCTCCGGACAGACCTGGTTTGATGCAATGTTACTCAAACTCTGTCAAACATTAAAAGTTTGTCATGTGCATGAATAAAATGGTGTTTGGCATGCAGTAAAGCACATCTGAATGTGTTAGAAGAGTTTGCATGAATTATTATGTTAGAGTCTCAAAGCTCTGAAAACAGCGTTTCTGCTACGGACAAACCTGGTTTGATGCAATGTTACTGAAACTCTGTCAAACATTAAAAAATTGTCAAGTGCATTAATAAAATGCTGTTTGCAATGAAATAATGCACATCTGAAGGTGTTAGAAGAGATTTGCATGAATTATTATGTTAGACTCTCAAAGCTCTGAAAACAGCGTTTCTGCTCCGGACAAACCTGGTTTGATGCAATGTTACTCAAACTCTGTCAAACATTAAAAGTTTGTCATGTGCATGAATAAAATGCTGTTTGGCATGCAGTAATGCACATCTGGAGGTGTTAGAAGAGTTTTGCATGAATTATTATGTTAGAGTCTCAAAGCTCTGAAAACAGCGTTTCTGCTCCGGAGAAACCTTGTTTGATGCAATGTTACTGAAACTCTGTCAAACATTAAAAAATTGTCAAGTGCATGAATAAAATGCTGTTTGCAATGAAGTAATGCACATCTGAAGGTGTTAGAAGAGATTTGCATGAATTATTATGTTAGAGTCTCAAAGCTCTGAAAACAACGTTTCTGCTCCGGACAAACCTGGTTTGCTGCAATGTTACTCAAACTCTGTCAAACATTAAAAGTTTGTCATGTGCATGAATAAAATGCTGTTTGGCATGCAGTAATGCACATCTGAAGGTGTTAGAAGAGTTTTGCATGAATTATTATGTTAGAGTGTCAAAGCTCTGAAAACAGCGTTTCTGCTCCGGACAAACCTGGTTTGATGCAATGTTACTCAAACTCTGTCAAACATTAAAAGTTTGTCATGTGCATGAATAAAATGCTGTTTGGCATGCAGTAATGCACATCTGAAGGTGTTAGAAGAGTTTTGCATGAATTATTATGTTAGAGTCTCAAAGCTCTGAAAACAGCGTTTCTGCTCCGGACAAACCTGGTTTGATGCAATGTTACTCAAACTCTGTCAAACATTAAAAAATTGTCAAGTGCATGAATAAAATGCTGTTTGCGATGCAGTAATGCACATCTGAAGGTGTTAGAAGACTTTTGCATGAATTATTATGTTAGAGTGTCAAAGCTCTGAAAACAGCGTTTCTGCTCCGGACAAACCTGGTTTGATGCAATGTTACTCAAATTCTGTCAAACATTAAAAGTTTGTCATGTGCATGAATAAAATGCTGTTTGGCATGCAGTAATGCACATCTGAAGGTGTTAGAAGAGTTTTGCATGAATTATTATGTTAGAGTGTCAAAGCTCTGAAAACAGCGTTTCTGCTCCGGACAAACCTGGTTTGATGCAATGTTACTCAAACTCTGTCAAACATTAAAAGTTTGTCATGTGCATGAATAAAATGCTGTTTGGCATGCAGTAATGCACATCTGAAGGTGTTAGAAGAGTTTTGCATGAATTATTATGTTAGAGTCTCAAAGCTCTGAAAACAGCGTTTTTGCTCCGGACAAACCTGGTTTGATGCAATGTTACTCAAACTCTTTCAAACATTAAAAAATTGTCAAGTGCATTAATAAAATGCTGTTTGCAATGAAATAATGCACATCTGAAGGTGTTAGAAGAGATTTGCATGAATTATTATGTTAGACTCTCAAAGCTCTGAAAACAGCGTTTCTGCTCCGGACAAACCTGGTTTGATGCAATGTTACTCAAACTCTGTCAAACATTAAAAGTTTGTCATGTGCATGAATAAAATGCTGTTTGGCATGCAGTAATGCACATCTGGAGGTGTTAGAAGAGTTTTGCATGAATTATTATGTTAGAGTCTCAAAGCTCTGAAAACAGCGTTTCTGCTCCGGACAGACCTGGTTTGATGCAATGTTACTCAAACTCTGTCAAACATTAAAAGTTTGTCATGTGCATGAATAAAATGGTGTTTGGCATGCAGTAAAGCACATCTGAATGTGTTAGAAGAGTTTGCATGAATTATTATGTTAGAGTCTCAAAGCTCTGAAAACAGCGTTTCTGCTACGGACAAACCTGGTTTGATGCAATGTTACTGAAACTCTGTCAAACATTAAAAAATTGTCAAGTGCATTAATAAAATGCTGTTTGCAATGAAATAATGCACATCTGAAGGTGTTAGAAGAGATTTGCATGAATTATTATGTTAGACTCTCAAAGCTCTGAAAACAGCGTTTCTGCTCCGGACAAACCTGGTTTGATGCAATGTTACTCAAACTCTGTCAAACATTAAAAGTTTGTCATGTGCATGAATAAAATGCTGTTTGGCATGCAGTAATGCACATCTGGAGGTGTTAGAAGAGTTTTGCATGAATTATTATGTTAGAGTCTCAAAGCTCTGAAAACAGCGTTTCTGCTCCGGAGAAACCTTGTTTGATGCAATGTTACTGAAACTCTGTCAAACATTAAAAAATTGTCAAGTGCATGAATAAAATGCTGTTTGCAATGAAGTAATGCACATCTGAAGGTGTTAGAAGAGATTTGCATGAATTATTATGTTAGAGTCTCAAAGCTCTGAAAACAACGTTTCTGCTCCGGACAAACCTGGTTTGCTGCAATGTTACTCAAACTCTGTCAAACATTAAAAGTTTGTCATGTGCATGAATAAAATGCTGTTTGGCATGCAGTAATGCACATCTGAAGGTGTTAGAAGAGTTTTGCATGAATTATTATGTTAGAGTGTCAAAGCTCTGAAAACAGCGTTTCTGCTCCGGACAAACCTGGTTTGATGCAATGTTACTCAAACTCTGTCAAACATTAAAAGTTTGTCATGTGCATGAATAAAATGCTGTTTGGCATGCAGTAATGCACATCTGAAGGTGTTAGAAGAGTTTTGCATGAATTATTATGTTAGAGTCTCAAAGCTCTGAAAACAGCGTTTCTGCTCCGGACAAACCTGGTTTGATGCAATGTTACTCAAACTCTGTCAAACATTAAAAAATTGTCAAGTGCATGAATAAAATGCTGTTTGCGATGCAGTAATGCACATCTGAAGGTGTTAGAAGACTTTTGCATGAATTATTATGTTAGAGTGTCAAAGCTCTGAAAACAGCGTTTCTGCTCCGGACAAACCTGGTTTGATGCAATGTTACTCAAACTCTGTCAAACATTAAAAGTTTGTCATGTGCATGAATAAAATGCTGTTTGGCATGCAGTAATGCACATCTGAAGGTGTTAGAAGAGTTTTGCATGAATTATTATGTTAGAGTGTCAAAGCTCTGAAAACAGCGTTTCTGCTCCGGACAAACCTGGTTTGATGCAATGTTACTCAAACTCTGTCAAACATTAAAAGTTTGTCATGTGCATGAATAAAATGCTGTTTGGCATGCAGTAATGCACATCTGAAGGTGTTAGAAGAGTTTTGCATGAATTATTATGTTAGAGTCTCAAAGCTCTGAAAACAGCGTTTTTGCTCCGGACAAACCTGGTTTGATGCAATGTTACTCAAACTCTTTCAAACATTAAAAAATTGTCAAGTGCATTAATAAAATGCTGTTTGCAATGAAATAATGCACATCTGAAGGTGTTAGAAGAGATTTGCATGAATTATTATGTTAGACTCTCAAAGCTCTGAAAACAGCGTTTCTGCTCCGGACAAACCTGGTTTGATGCAATGTTACTCAAACTCTGTCAAACATTAAAAGTTTGTCATGTGCATGAATAAAATGCTGTTTGGCATGCAGTAATGCACATCTGGAGGTGTTAGAAGAGTTTTGCATGAATTATTATGTTAGAGTCTCAAAGCTCTGAAAACAGCGTTTCTGCTCCGGAGAAACCTTGTTTGATGCAATGTTACTGAAACTCTGTCAAACATTAAAAAATTGTCAAGTGCATGAATAAAATGCTGTTTGCAATGAAGTAATGCACATCTGAAGGTGTTAGAAGAGATTTGCATGAATTATTATGTTAGAGTCTCAAAGCTCTGAAAACAACGTTTCTGCTCCGGACAAACCTGGTTTGATGCAATGTTACTCAAACTCTGTCAAACATTAAAAGTTTGTCATGTGCATGAATAAAATGCTGTTTGGCATGCAGTAATGCACATCTGAAGGTGTTAGAAGAGTTTTGCATGAATTATTATGTTAGAGTGTCAAAGCTCTGAAAACAGCGTTTCTGCTCCGGACAAACCTGGTTTGATGCAATGTTACTCAAACTCTGTCAAACATTAAAAGTTTGTCATGTGCATGAATAAAATGCTGTTTGGCATGCAGTAATGCACATCTGAAGGTGTTAGAAGAGTTTTGCATGAATTATTATGTTAGAGTCTCAAAGCTCTGAAAACAGCGTTTCTGCTCCGGACAAACCTGGTTTGATGCAATGTTACTCAAACTCTGTCAAACATTAAAAAATTGTCAAGTGCATGAATAAAATGCTGTTTGCGATGCAGTAATGCACATCTGAAGGTGTTAGAAGACTTTTGCATGAATTATTATGTTAGAGTGTCAAAGCTCTGAAAACAGCGTTTCTGCTCCGGACAAACCTGGTTTGATGCAATGTTACTCAAACTCTGTCAAACATTAAAAGTTTGTCATGTGCATGAATAAAATGCTGTTTGGCATGCAGTAATGCACATCTGAAGGTGTTAGAAGAGTTTTGCATGAATTATTATGTTAGAGTGTCAAAGCTCTGAAAACAGCGTTTCTGCTCCGGACAAACCTGGTTTGATGCAATGTTACTCAAACTCTGTCAAACATTAAAAGTTTGTCATGTGCATGAATAAAATGCTGTTTGGCATGCAGTAATGCACATCTGAAGGTGTTAGAAGAGTTTTGCATGAATTATTATGTTAGAGTCTCAAAGCTCTGAAAACAGCGTTTTTGCTCCGGACAAACCTGGTTTGATGCAATGTTACTCAAACTCTTTCAAACATTAAAAAATTGTCAAGTGCATGAATAAAATGCTGTTTGCAATGAAGTAATGCACATCTGAAGGTGTTAGAAGAGATTTGCATGAATTATTATGTTAGAGTCTCAAAGCTCTGAAAACAGCGTTTCTGCTCCGGACAAACCTGGTTTGATGCAATGTTACTCAAACTCTGTCAAACATTAAAAGTTTGTCATGTGCATGAATAAAATGCTGTTTGGCATGCAGTAATGCACATCTGAAGGTGTTAGAAGAGTTTTGCATGAATTATTATGTTAGAGTCTCAAAGCTCTGAAAACAGCGTTTCTGCTCCGGACAGACCTGGTTTGATGCAATGTTACTCAAACTCTGTCAAACATTAAAAGTTTGTCATGTGCATGAATAAAATGGTGTTTGGCATGCAGTAATGCACATCTGAATGTGTTAGAAGAGTTTTGCATGAATTATTATGTTAGAGTCTCAAAGCTCTGAAAACAGCGTTTCTGCTACGGACAAACCTGGTTTGATGCAATGTTACTGAAACTCCGTCAAACATTAAAAAATTGTCAAGTGCATTAATAAAATGCTGTTTGCAATGAAATAATGCACATCTGAAGGTGTTAGAAGAGATTTGCATGAATTATTATGTTAGACTCTCAAAGCTCTGAAAACAGCGTTTCTGCTCCGGACAAACCTGGTTTGATGCAATGTTACTCAAACTCTGTCAAACATTAAAAGTTTGTCATGTGCATGAATAAAATGCTGTTTGGCATGCAGTAATGCACATCTGAAGGTGTTAGAAGAGTTTTGCATGAATTATTATGTTAGAGTCTCAAAGCTCTGAAAACAGCGTTTCTGCTCCGGACAAACCTGGTTTGATGCAATGTTACTGAAACTCTGTCAAACATTAAAAAATTGTCAAATGCATGAATAAAATGCTGTTTGCAATGCAGTAATGCACATCTGAAGGTGTTAGAAGAGTTTTGCATGAATTATTATGTTAGAGTGTCAAAGCTCTGAAAACAGCGTTTCTGCTCCTTACAAGCCTGGTTTGATGCAATGTTACTCAAACTCTGTCAAACATTAAAAGTTTGTCATGTGCATGAATAAAATGCTGTTTGGCATGCAGTAATGCACATCTGAAGGTGTTAGAAGAGTTTTGCATGAATTATTATGTTAGAGTGTCAAAGCTCTGAAAACAGCTTTTCTGCTCCGGACAAACCTGGTTTGATGCAATGTTACTCAAACTCTGTCAAACATTAAAAGTTTGTCATGTGCATGAATAAAATGCTGTTTGGCATGCAGTAATGCACATCTGAAGGTGTTAGAAGAGTTTTGCATGAATTATTATGTTAGAGTGTCAAAGCTCTGAAAACAGCTTTTCTGCTCCGGACAAACCTGGTTTGATGCAATGTTACTCAAACTCTGTCAAACATTAAAAGTTTGTCATGTGCATGAATAAAATGCTGTTTGCAATGAAATAATGCACATCTGAAGGTGTTAGAAGAGTTTTGCATGAATTATTATGTTAGAATCTCAAAGCTCTGAAAACAGCGTTTCTGCTCCGGACAAACCTGGTTTGATGCAATGTTACTGAAACTCTGTCAAACATTAAAAAATTGTCAAGTGCATGAATAAAATGCTGTTTGGCATGCAGTAATGCACATCTGAAGGTGTTAGAAGAGTTTTGCATGAATTTAATATGTTAGAGTCTCAAAGCTCTGAAAACAGCGTTTCTGCTCCGGACAAACCTGGTTTGATGCAATGTTACTGAAACTCTGTCAAACATTAAAAAATTGTCAAATGCATGAATAAAATGCTGTTTGCAATGCAGTAATGCACATCTGAAGGTGTTAGAAGACTTTTGCATGAATTATTATGTTAGAGTGTCAAAGCTCTGAAAACAGCGTTTCTGCTCCGGACAAACCTGGTTTGATGCAATGTTACTCAAACTCTGTCAAACATTAAAAGTTTGTCATGTGCATGAATAAAATGCTGTTTGGTATGCAGTAATGCACATCTGAAGGTGTTAGAAGAGTTTTGCATGAATTATTATGTTAGAGTGTCAAAGCTCTGAAAACAGCGTTTCTGCTCCGGACAAACCTGGTTTGATGCAATGTTACTCAAACTCTGTCAAACATTAAAAGTTTGTCATGTGCATGAATAAAATGCTGTTTGGCATGCAGTAATGCACATCTGAAGGTGTTAGAAGAGTTTTGCATGAATTATTATGTTAGAGTCTCAAAGCTCTGAAAACAGCGTTTTTGCTCCGGACAAACCTGGTTTGATGCAATGTTACTCAAACTCTTTCAAACATTAAAAAATTGTCAAGTGCATGAATAAAATGCTGTTTGCAATGAAGTAATGCACATCTGAAGGTGTTAGAAGAGATTTGCATTATGTATTATGTTAAAGTCTCAAAGCTCTGAAAACAGCGTTTCTGCTCCGGACAAAGCTGGTTTGATGCAATGTTACTCAAACTCTGTCAAACATTAAAAGTTTGTCATGTGCATGAATAAAATGCTGTTTGGCATGCAGTAATGCACATCTGAAGGTGTTAGAAGAGTTTTGCATGAATTATTATGTTAGAGTCTCAAAGCTCTGAAAACAGCGTTTTTGCTCCGGACAAACCTGGTTTGATGCAATGTTACTCAAACTCTTTCAAACATTAAAAAATTGTCAAGTGCATGAATAAAATGCTGTTTGCAATGAAGTAATGCACATCTGAAGGTGTTAGAAGAGATTTGCATGAATTATTATGTTAGAGTCTCAAAGCTCTGAAAACAGCGTTTCTGCTCCGGACAAACCTGGTTTGATGCAATGTTACTCAAACTCTGTCAAACATTAAAAGTTTGTCATGTGCATGAATAAAATGCTGTTTGGCATGCAGTAATGCACATCTGAAGGTGTTAGAAGAGTTTTGCATGAATTATTATGTTAGAGTCTCAAAGCTCTGAAAACAGCGTTTCTGCTCCGGACAGACCTGGTTTGATGCAATGTTACTCAAACTCTGTCAAACATTAAAAGTTTGTCATGTGCATGAATAAAATGGTGTTTGGCATGCAGTAATGCACATCTGAATGTGTTAGAAGAGTTTTGCATGAATTATTATGTTAGAGTCTCAAAGCTCTGAAAACAGCGTTTCTGCTACGGACAAACCTGGTTTGATGCAATGTTACTGAAACTCCGTCAAACATTAAAAAATTGTCAAGTGCATTAATAAAATGCTGTTTGCAATGAAATAATGCACATCTGAAGGTGTTAGAAGAGATTTGCATGAATTATTATGTTAGACTCTCAAAGCTCTGAAAACAGCGTTTCTGCTCCGGACAAACCTGGTTTGATGCAATGTTACTCAAACTCTGTCAAACATTAAAAGTTTGTCATGTGCATGAATAAAATGCTGTTTGGCATGCAGTAATGCACATCTGAAGGTGTTAGAAGAGTTTTGCATGAATTATTATGTTAGAGTCTCAAAGCTCTGAAAACAGCGTTTCTGCTCCGGACAAACCTGGTTTGATGCAATGTTACTGAAACTCTGTCAAACATTAAAAAATTGTCAAATGCATGAATAAAATGCTGTTTGCAATGCAGTAATGCACATCTGAAGGTGTTAGAAGAGTTTTGCATGAATTATTATGTTAGAGTGTCAAAGCTCTGAAAACAGCGTTTCTGCTCCTTACAAGCCTGGTTTGATGCAATGTTACTCAAACTCTGTCAAACATTAAAAGTTTGTCATGTGCATGAATAAAATGCTGTTTGGCATGCAGTAATGCACATCTGAAGGTGTTAGAAGAGTTTTGCATGAATTATTATGTTAGAGTGTCAAAGCTCTGAAAACAGCTTTTCTGCTCCGGACAAACCTGGTTTGATGCAATGTTACTCAAACTCTGTCAAACATTAAAAGTTTGTCATGTGCATGAATAAAATGCTGTTTGGCATGCAGTAATGCACATCTGAAGGTGTTAGAAGAGTTTTGCATGAATTATTATGTTAGAGTGTCAAAGCTCTGAAAACAGCTTTTCTGCTCCGGACAAACCTGGTTTGATGCAATGTTACTCAAACTCTGTCAAACATTAAAAGTTTGTCATGTGCATGAATAAAATGCTGTTTGCAATGAAATAATGCACATCTGAAGGTGTTAGAAGAGTTTTGCATGAATTATTATGTTAGAATCTCAAAGCTCTGAAAACAGCGTTTCTGCTCCGGACAAACCTGGTTTGATGCAATGTTACTGAAACTCTGTCAAACATTAAAAAATTGTCAAGTGCATGAATAAAATGCTGTTTGGCATGCAGTAATGCACATCTGAAGGTGTTAGAAGAGTTTTGCATGAATTTAATATGTTAGAGTCTCAAAGCTCTGAAAACAGCGTTTCTGCTCCGGACAAACCTGGTTTGATGCAATGTTACTGAAACTCTGTCAAACATTAAAAAATTGTCAAATGCATGAATAAAATGCTGTTTGCAATGCAGTAATGCACATCTGAAGGTGTTAGAAGACTTTTGCATGAATTATTATGTTAGAGTGTCAAAGCTCTGAAAACAGCGTTTCTGCTCCGGACAAACCTGGTTTGATGCAATGTTACTCAAACTCTGTCAAACATTAAAAGTTTGTCATGTGCATGAATAAAATGCTGTTTGGTATGCAGTAATGCACATCTGAAGGTGTTAGAAGAGTTTTGCATGAATTATTATGTTAGAGTGTCAAAGCTCTGAAAACAGCGTTTCTGCTCCGGACAAACCTGGTTTGATGCAATGTTACTCAAACTCTGTCAAACATTAAAAGTTTGTCATGTGCATGAATAAAATGCTGTTTGGCATGCAGTAATGCACATCTGAAGGTGTTAGAAGAGTTTTGCATGAATTATTATGTTAGAGTCTCAAAGCTCTGAAAACAGCGTTTTTGCTCCGGACAAACCTGGTTTGATGCAATGTTACTCAAACTCTTTCAAACATTAAAAAATTGTCAAGTGCATGAATAAAATGCTGTTTGCAATGAAGTAATGCACATCTGAAGGTGTTAGAAGAGATTTGCATTATGTATTATGTTAAAGTCTCAAAGCTCTGAAAACAGCGTTTCTGCTCCGGACAAACCTGGTTTGATGCAATGTTACTCAAACTCTGTCAAACATTAAAAGTTTGTCATGTGCATGAATAAAATGGTGTTTGGCATGCAGTAATGCACATCTGAATGTGTTAGAAGAGTTTTGCATGAATTATTATGTTAGAGTCTCAAAGCTCTGAAAACAGCGTTTCTGCTACGGACAAACCTGGTTTGATGCAATGTTACTCAAACTCTTTCAAACATTAAAAAATTGTCAAGTGCATGAATAAAATGCTGTTTGCAATGAAGTAATGCACATCTGAAGGTGTTAGAAGAGATTTGCATGAATTATTATGTTAGAGTCTCAAAGCTCTGAAAACAGCGTTTCTGCTCCGGACAAACCTGGTTTGATGCAATGTTACTCAAACTCTGTCAAACATTAAAAGTTTGTCATGTGCATGAATAAAATGCTGTTTGGCATGCAGTAATGCACATCTGAAGGTGTTAGAAGAGTTTTGCATGAATTAATATGTTAGAGTCTCAAAGCTCTGAAAACAGCGTTTCTGCTCCGGACAGACCTGGTTTGATGCAATGTTACTCAAACTCTGTCAAACATTAAAAGTTTGTCATGTGCATGAATAAAATGGTGTTTGGCATGCAGTAATGCACATCTGAATGTGTTAGAAGAGTTTTGCATGAATTATTATGTTAGAGTCTCAAAGCTCTGAAAACAGCGTTTCTGCTACGGACAAACCTGGTTTGATGCAATGTTACTGAAACTCCGTCAAACATTAAAAAATTGTCAAGTGCATTAATAAAATGCTGTTTGCAATGAAATAATGCACATCTGAAGGTGTTAGAAGAGATTTGCATGAATTATTATGTTAGACTCTCAAAGCTCTGAAAACAGCGTTTCTGCTCCGGACAAACCTGGTTTGATGCAATGTTACTCAAACTCTGTCAAACATTAAAAGTTTGTCATGTGCATGAATAAAATGCTGTTTGGCATGCAGTAATGCACATCTGAAGGTGTTAGAAGAGTTTTGCATGAATTATTATGTTAGAGTCTCAAAGCTCTGAAAACAGCGTTTCTGCTCCGGACAGACCTGGTTTGATGCAATGTTACTCAAACTCTGTCAAACATTAAAAGTTTGTCATGTGCATGAATAAAATGGTGTTTGGCATGCAGTAAAGCACATCTGAATGTGTTAGAAGAGTTTGCATGAATTATTATGTTAGAGTCTCAAAGCTCTGAAAACAGCGTTTCTGCTACGGACAAACCTGGTTTGATGCAATGTTACTGAAACTCTGTCAAACATTAAAAAATTGTCAAGTGCATTAATAAAATGCTGTTTGCAATGAAATAATGCACATCTGAAGGTGTTAGAAGAGATTTGCATGAATTATTATGTTAGACTCTCAAAGCTCTGAAAACAGCGTTTCTGCTCCGGACAAACCTGGTTTGATGCAATGTTACTCAAACTCTGTCAAACATTAAAAGTTTGTCATGTGCATGAATAAAATGCTGTTTGGCATGCAGTAATGCACATCTGAAGGTGTTAGAAGAGTTTTGCATGAATTATTATGTTAGAGTCTCAAAGCTCTGAAAACAGCGTTTCTGCTCCGGACAAACCTGGTTTGATGCAATGTTACTCAAACTCTGTCAAACATTAAAAAATTGTCAAGTGCATGAATAAAATGCTGTTTGCGATGCAGTAATGCACATCTGAAGGTGTTAGAAGACTTTTGCATGAATTATTATGTTAGAGTGTCAAAGCTCTGAAAACAGCGTTTCTGCTCCGGACAAACCTGGTTTGATGCAATGTTACTCAAACTCTGTCAAACATTAAAAGTTTGTCATGTGCATGAATAAAATGCTGTTTGGCATGCAGTAATGCACATCTGAAGGTGTTAGAAGAGTTTTGCATGAATTATTATGTTAGAGTCTCAAAGCTCTGAAAACAGCGTTTCTGCTCCGGACAAACCTGGTTTGATGCAATGTTACTCAAACTCTGTCAAACATTAAAAAATTGTCAAGTGCATGAATAAAATGCTGTTTGCGATGCAGTAATGCACATCTGAAGGTGTTAGAAGACTTTTGCATGAATTATTATGTTAGAGTGTCAAAGCTCTGAAAACAGCGTTTCTGCTCCGGACAAACCTGGTTTGATGCAATGTTACTCAAACTCTGTCAAACATTAAAAGTTTGTCATGTGCATGAATAAAATGCTGTTTGGCATGCAGTAATGCACATCTGAAGGTGTTAGAAGAGTTTTGCATGAATTATTATGTTAGAGTGTCAAAGCTCTGAAAACAGCGTTTCTGCTCCGGACAAACCTGGTTTGATGCAATGTTACTCAAACTCTGTCAAACATTAAAAGTTTGTCATGTGCATGAATAAAATGCTGTTTGGCATGCAGTAATGCACATCTGAAGGTGTTAGAAGAGTTTTGCATGAATTATTATGTTAGAGTCTCAAAGCTCTGAAAACAGCGTTTTTGCTCCGGACAAACCTGGTTTGATGCAATGTTACTCAAACTCTTTCAAACATTAAAAAATTGTCAAGTGCATGAATAAAATGCTGTTTGCAATGAAGTAATGCACATCTGAAGGTGTTAGAAGAGATTTGCATGAATTATTATGTTAGAGTCTCAAAGCTCTGAAAACAGCGTTTCTGCTCCGGACAAACCTGGTTTGATGCAATGTTACTCAAACTCTGTCAAACATTAAAAGTTTGTCATGTGCATGAATAAAATGCTGTTTGGCATGCAGTAATGCACATCTGAAGGTGTTAGAAGAGTTTTGCATGAATTATTATGTTAGAGTCTCAAAGCTCTGAAAACAGCGTTTCTGCTCCGGACAGACCTGGTTTGATGCAATGTTACTCAAACTCTGTCAAACATTAAAAGTTTGTCATGTGCATGAATAAAATGGTGTTTGGCATGCAGTAATGCACATCTGAATGTGTTAGAAGAGTTTTGCATGAATTATTATGTTAGAGTCTCAAAGCTCTGAAAACAGCGTTTCTGCTACGGACAAACCTGGTTTGATGCAATGTTACTGAAACTCCGTCAAACATTAAAAAATTGTCAAGTGCATTAATAAAATGCTGTTTGCAATGAAATAATGCACATCTGAAGGTGTTAGAAGAGATTTGCATGAATTATTATGTTAGACTCTCAAAGCTCTGAAAACAGCGTTTCTGCTCCGGACAAACCTGGTTTGATGCAATGTTACTCAAACTCTGTCAAACATTAAAAGTTTGTCATGTGCATGAATAAAATGCTGTTTGGCATGCAGTAATGCACATCTGAAGGTGTTAGAAGAGTTTTGCATGAATTATTATGTTAGAGTCTCAAAGCTCTGAAAACAGCGTTTCTGCTCCGGACAAACCTGGTTTGATGCAATGTTACTGAAACTCTGTCAAACATTAAAAAATTGTCAAATGCATGAATAAAATGCTGTTTGCAATGCAGTAATGCACATCTGAAGGTGTTAGAAGAGTTTTGCATGAATTATTATGTTAGAGTGTCAAAGCTCTGAAAACAGCGTTTCTGCTCCTTACAAGCCTGGTTTGATGCAATGTTACTCAAACTCTGTCAAACATTAAAAGTTTGTCATGTGCATGAATAAAATGCTGTTTGGCATGCAGTAATGCACATCTGAAGGTGTTAGAAGAGTTTTGCATGAATTATTATGTTAGAGTGTCAAAGCTCTGAAAACAGCTTTTCTGCTCCGGACAAACCTGGTTTGATGCAATGTTACTCAAACTCTGTCAAACATTAAAAGTTTGTCATGTGCATGAATAAAATGCTGTTTGGCATGCAGTAATGCACATCTGAAGGTGTTAGAAGAGTTTTGCATGAATTATTATGTTAGAGTGTCAAAGCTCTGAAAACAGCTTTTCTGCTCCGGACAAACCTGGTTTGATGCAATGTTACTCAAACTCTGTCAAACATTAAAAGTTTGTCATGTGCATGAATAAAATGCTGTTTGGCATGCAGTAATGCACATCTGAAGGTGTTAGAAGAGATTTGCATGAATTATTATGTTAGAGTCTCAAAGCTCTGAAAACAGCGTTTCTGCTCCGGACAAACCTGGTTTGATGCAATGTTACTCAAACTCTGTCAAACATTAAAAGTTTGTCATGTGCATGAATAAAATGGTGTTTGGCATGCAGTAATGCACATCTGAATGTGTTAGAAGAGTTTTGCATGAATTATTATGTTAGAGTCTCAAAGCTCTGAAAACAGCGTTTCTGCTCCGGACAAACCTGGTTTGATGCAATGTTACTGAAACTCTGTCAAACATTAAAAGTTTGTCATGTGCATGAATAAAATGCTGTTTGGCATGCAGTAATGCACATCTGAAGGTGTTAGAAGAGTTTTGCATGAATTATTATGTTAGAGTCTCAAAGCTCTGAAAACAGCGTTTTTGCTCCGGACAAACCTGGTTTGATGCAATGTTACTCAAACTCTTTCAAACATTAAAAAATTGTCAAGTGCATGAATAAAATGCTGTTTGCAATGAAGTAATGCACATCTGAAGGTGTTAGAAGAGATTTGCATGAATTATTATGTTAGAGTCTCAAAGCTCTGAAAACAGCGTTTCTGCTCCGGACAAACCTGGTTTGATGCAATGTTACTCAAACTCTGTCAAACATTAAAAGTTTGTCATGTGCATGAATAAAATGCTGTTTGGCATGCAGTAATGCACATCTGAAGGTGTTAGAAGAGTTTTGCATGAATTATTATGTTAGAGTCTCAAAGCTCTGAAAACAGCGTTTCTGCTCCGGACAGACCTGGTTTGATGCAATGTTACTCAAACTCTGTCAAACATTAAAAGTTTGTCATGTGCATGAATAAAATGGTGTTTGGCATGCAGTAATGCACATCTGAATGTGTTAGAAGAGTTTTGCATGAATTATTATGTTAGAGTCTCAAAGCTCTGAAAACAGCGTTTCTGCTACGGACAAACCTGGTTTGATGCAATGTTACTGAAACTCCGTCAAACATTAAAAAATTGTCAAGTGCATTAATAAAATGCTGTTTGCAATGAAATAATGCACATCTGAAGGTGTTAGAAGAGATTTGCATGAATTATTATGTTAGACTCTCAAAGCTCTGAAAACAGCGTTTCTGCTCCGGACAAACCTGGTTTGATGCAATGTTACTCAAACTCTGTCAAACATTAAAAGTTTGTCATGTGCATGAATAAAATGCTGTTTGGCATGCAGTAATGCACATCTGAAGGTGTTAGAAGAGTTTTGCATGAATTATTATGTTAGAGTCTCAAAGCTCTGAAAACAGCGTTTCTGCTCCGGACAAACCTGGTTTGATGCAATGTTACTGAAACTCTGTCAAACATTAAAAAATTGTCAAATGCATGAATAAAATGCTGTTTGCAATGCAGTAATGCACATCTGAAGGTGTTAGAAGAGTTTTGCATGAATTATTATGTTAGAGTGTCAAAGCTCTGAAAACAGCGTTTCTGCTCCTTACAAGCCTGGTTTGATGCAATGTTACTCAAACTCTGTCAAACATTAAAAGTTTGTCATGTGCATGAATAAAATGCTGTTTGGCATGCAGTAATGCACATCTGAAGGTGTTAGAAGAGTTTTGCATGAATTATTATGTTAGAGTGTCAAAGCTCTGAAAACAGCTTTTCTGCTCCGGACAAACCTGGTTTGATGCAATGTTACTCAAACTCTGTCAAACATTAAAAGTTTGTCATGTGCATGAATAAAATGCTGTTTGGCATGCAGTAATGCACATCTGAAGGTGTTAGAAGAGTTTTGCATGAATTATTATGTTAGAGTGTCAAAGCTCTGAAAACAGCTTTTCTGCTCCGGACAAACCTGGTTTGATGCAATGTTACTCAAACTCTGTCAAACATTAAAAGTTTGTCATGTGCATGAATAAAATGCTGTTTGGCATGCAGTAATGCACATCTGAAGGTGTTAGAAGAGTTTTGCATGAATTATTATGTTAGAGTCTCAAAGCTCTGAAAACAGCGTTTCTGCTCCGGACAAACCTGGTTTGATGCAATGTTACTCAAACTCTGTCAAACATTAAAAAATTGTCAAGTGCATGAATAAAATGCTGTTTGCGATGCAGTAATGCACATCTGAAGGTGTTAGAAGAGTTTTTCATAAATTATTATGTTAGAGTCTCAAAGCTCTGAAAACAGCGTTTCTGCTCCGGACAAACCTGGTTTGATGCAATGTTACTCAAACTCTGTCAAACATTAAAAGTTTGTCATGTGCATGAATAAAATGCTGTTTGCAATGAAATAATGCACATCTGAAGGTGTTAGAAGAGTTTTGCATGAATTATTATGTTAGAATCTCAAAGCTCTGAAAACAGCGTTTCTGCTCCGGACAAACCTGGTTTGATGCAATGTTACTGAAACTCTGTCAAACATTAAAAAATTGTCAAGTGCATGAATAAAATGCTGTTTGGCATGCAGTAATGCACATCTGAAGGTGTTAGAAGAGTTTTGCATGAATTTAATATGTTAGAGTCTCAAAGCTCTGAAAACAGCGTTTCTGCTCCGGACAAACCTGGTTTGATGCAATGTTACTGAAACTCTGTCAAACATTAAAAAATTGTCAAATGCATGAATAAAATGCTGTTTGCAATGCAGTAATGCACATCTGAAGGTGTTAGAAGACTTTTGCATGAATTATTATGTTAGAGTGTCAAAGCTCTGAAAACAGCGTTTCTGCTCCGGACAAACCTGGTTTGATGCAATGTTACTCAAACTCTGTCAAACATTAAAAGTTTGTCATGTGCATGAATAAAATGCTGTTTGGTATGCAGTAATGCACATCTGAAGGTGTTAGAAGAGTTTTGCATGAATTATTATGTTAGAGTGTCAAAGCTCTGAAAACAGCGTTTCTGCTCCGGACAAACCTGGTTTGATGCAATGTTACTCAAACTCTGTCAAACATTAAAAGTTTGTCATGTGCATGAATAAAATGCTGTTTGGCATGCAGTAATGCACATCTGAAGGTGTTAGAAGAGTTTTGCATGAATTATTATGTTAGAGTCTCAAAGCTCTGAAAACAGCGTTTTTGCTCCGGACAAACCTGGTTTGATGCAATGTTACTCAAACTCTTTCAAACATTAAAAAATTGTCAAGTGCATGAATAAAATGCTGTTTGCAATGAAGTAATGCACATCTGAAGGTGTTAGAAGAGATTTGCATTATGTATTATGTTAAAGTCTCAAAGCTCTGAAAACAGCGTTTCTGCTCCGGACAAACCTGGTTTGATGCAATGTTACTCAAACTCTGTCAAACATTAAAAGTTTGTCATGTGCATGAATAAAATGGTGTTTGGCATGCAGTAATGCACATCTGAATGTGTTAGAAGAGTTTTGCATGAATTATTATGTTAGAGTCTCAAAGCTCTGAAAACAGCGTTTCTGCTACGGACAAACCTGGTTTGATGCAATGTTACTGAAACTCCGTCAAACATTAAAAAATTGTCAAGTGCATTAATAAAATGCTGTTTGCAATGAAATAATGCACATCTGAAGGTGTTAGAAGAGATTTGCATGAATTATTATGTTAGACTCTCAAAGCTCTGAAAACAGCGTTTCTGCTCCGGACAAACCTGGTTTGATGCAATGTTACTCAAACTCTGTCAAACATTAAAAGTTTGTCATGTGCATGAATAAAATGCTGTTTGGTATGCAGTAATGCACATCTGAAGGTGTTAGAAGAGTTTTGCATGAATTATTATGTTAGAGTGTCAAAGCTCTGAAAACAGCGTTTCTGCTCCGGACAAACCTGGTTTGATGCAATGTTACTCAAACTCTGTCAAACATTAAAAGTTTGTCATGTGCATGAATAAAATGCTGTTTGGCATGCAGTAATGCACATCTGAAGGTGTTAGAAGAGTTTTGCATGAATTATTATGTTAGAGTCTCAAAGCTCTGAAAACAGCGTTTTTGCTCCGGACAAACCTGGTTTGATGCAATGTTACTCAAACTCTTTCAAACATTAAAAAATTGTCAAGTGCATGAATAAAATGCTGTTTGCAATGAAGTAATGCACATCTGAAGGTGTTAGAAGAGATTTGCATTATGTATTATGTTAAAGTCTCAAAGCTCTGAAAACAGCGTTTCTGCTCCGGACAAACCTGGTTTGATGCAATGTTACTCAAACTCTGTCAAACATTAAAAGTTTGTCATGTGCATGAATAAAATGGTGTTTGGCATGCAGTAATGCACATCTGAATGTGTTAGAAGAGTTTTGCATGAATTATTATGTTAGAGTCTCAAAGCTCTGAAAACAGCGTTTCTGCTACGGACAAACCTGGTTTGATGCAATGTTACTGAAACTCCGTCAAACATTAAAAAATTGTCAAGTGCATTAATAAAATGCTGTTTGCAATGAAATAATGCACATCTGAAGGTGTTAGAAGAGATTTGCATGAATTATTATGTTAGACTCTCAAAGCTCTGAAAACAGCGTTTCTGCTCCGGACAAACCTGGTTTGATGCAATGTTACTCAAACTCTGTCAAACATTAAAAGTTTGTCATGTGCATGAATAAAATGCTGTTTGGCATGCAGTAATGCACATCTGAAGGTGTTAGAAGAGTTTTGCATGAATTATTATGTTAGAGTCTCAAAGCTCTGAAAACAGCGTTTCTGCTCCGGACAGACCTGGTTTGATGCAATGTTACTCAAACTCTGTCAAACATTAAAAGTTTGTCATGTGCATGAATAAAATGGTGTTTGGCATGCAGTAATGCACATCTGAATGTGTTAGAAGAGTTTTGCATGAATTATTATGTTAGAGTCTCAAAGCTCTGAAAACAGCGTTTCTGCTACGGACAAACCTGGTTTGATGCAATGTTACTGAAACTCTGTCAAACATTAAAAAATTGTCAAGTGCATGAATAAAATGCTGTTTGCAATGAAGTAATGCACATCTGAAGGTGTTAGAAGAGATTTGCATGAATTATTATGTTAGAGTCTCAAAGCTCTGAAAACAACGTTTCTGCTCCGGACAAACCTGGTTTGATGCAATGTTACTCAAACTCTGTCAAACATTAAAAGTTTGTCATGTGCATGAATAAAATGCTGTTTGGCATGCAGTAATGCACATCTGAAGGTGTTAGAAGAGTTTTGCATGAATTATTATGTTAGAGTGTCAAAGCTCTGAAAACAGCGTTTCTGCTCCGGACAAACCTGGTTTGATGCAATGTTACTCAAACTCTGTCAAACATTAAAAGTTTGTCATGTGCATGAATAAAATGCTGTTTGGCATGCAGTAATGCACATCTGAAGGTGTTAGAAGAGTTTTGCATGAATTATTATGTTAGAGTCTCAAAGCTCTGAAAACAGCGTTTCTGCTCCGGACAAACCTGGTTTGATGCAATGTTACTCAAACTCTGTCAAACATTAAAAAATTGTCAAGTGCATGAATAAAATGCTGTTTGCGATGCAGTAATGCACATCTGAAGGTGTTAGAAGAGTTTTTCATAAATTATTATGTTAGAGTCTCAAAGCTCTGAAAACAGCGTTTCTGCTCCGGACAAACCTGGTTTGATGCAATGTTACTCAAACTCTGTCAAACATTAAAAGTTTGTCATGTGCATGAATAAAATGCTGTTTGGCATGCAGTAATGCACATCTGAAGGTGTTAGAAGAGTTTTGCATGAATTATTATGTTAGAGTCTCAAAGCTCTGAAAACAGCGTTTTTGCTCCGGACAAACCTGGTTTGATGCAATGTTACTCAAACTCTTTCAAACATTAAAAAATTGTCAAGTGCATGAATAAAATGCTGTTTGCAATGAAATAATGCACATCTGAAGGTGTTAGAAGAGTTTTGCATGAATTATTATGTTAGAATCTCAAAGCTCTGAAAACAGCGTTTCTGCTCCGGACAAACCTGGTTTGATGCAATGTTACTGAAACTCTGTCAAACATTAAAAAATTGTCAAGTGCATGAATAAAATGCTGTTTGGCATGCAGTAATGCACATCTGAAGGTGTTAGAAGAGTTTTGCATGAATTTAATATGTTAGAGTCTCAAAGCTCTGAAAACAGCGTTTCTGCTCCGGACAAACCTGGTTTGATGCAATGTTACTGAAACTCTGTCAAACATTAAAAAATTGTCAAATGCATTAATAAAATGCTGTTTGCAATGAAATAATGCACATCTGAAGGTGTTAGAAGAGATTTGCATGAATTATTATGTTAGACTCTCAAAGCTCTGAAAACAGCGTTTCTGCTCCGGACAAACCTGGTTTGATGCAATGTTACTCAAACTCTGTCAAACATTAAAAGTTTGTCATGTGCATGAATAAAATGGTGTTTGGCATGCAGTAATGCACATCTGAAGGTGTTAGAAGAGTTTTGCATGAATTATTATGTTAGAGTCTCAAAGCTCTGAAAACAGCGTTTCTGCTCCGGACAGACCTGGTTTGATGCAATGTTACTCAAACTCTGTCAAACATTAAAAGTTTGTCATGTGCATGAATAAAATGGTGTTTGGCATGCAGTAATGCACATCTGAATGTGTTAGAAGAGTTTTGCATGAATTATTATGTTAGAGTCTCAAAGCTCTGAAAACAGCGTTTCTGCTACGGACAAACCTGGTTTGATGCAATGTTACTCAAACTCTGTCAAACATTAAAAAATTGTCAAGTGCATTAATAAAATGCTGTTTGCAATGAAATAATGCACATCTGAAGGTGTTAGAAGAGTTTTTCATAAATTATTATGTTAGAGTCTCAAAGCTCTGAAAACAGCGTTTCTGCTCCGGACAAACCTGGTTTGATGCAATGTTACTCAAACTCTGTCAAACATTAAAAGTTTGTCATGTGCATGAATAAAATGCTGTTTGGCATGCAGTAATGCACATCTGAAGGTGTTAGAAGAGTTTTGCATGAATTATTATGTTAGAGTCTCAAAGCTCTGAAAACAGCGTTTTTGCTCCGGACAAACCTGGTTTGATGCAATGTTACTCAAACTCTTTCAAACATTAAAAAATTGTCAAGTGCATGAATAAAATGCTGTTTGCAATGAAATAATGCACATCTGAAGGTGTTAGAAGAGTTTTGCATGAATTATTATGTTAGAATCTCAAAGCTCTGAAAACAACGTTTCTGCTCCGGACAAACCTGGTTTGATGCAATGTTACTGAAACTCTGTCAAACATTAAAAAATTGTCAAGTGCATGAATAAAATGCTGTTTGGCATGCAGTAATGCACATCTGAAGGTGTTAGAAGAGTTTTGCATGAATTTAATATGTTAGAGTCTCAAAGCTCTGAAAACAGCGTTTCTGCTCCGGACAAACCTGGTTTGATGCAATGTTACTGAAACTCTGTCAAACATTAAAAAATTGTCAAATGCATGAATAAAATGCTGTTTGCAATGCAGTAATGCACATCTGAAGGTGTTAGAAGACTTTTGCATGAATTATTATGTTAGAGTGTCAAAGCTCTGAAAACAGCGTTTCTGCTCCGGACAAACCTGGTTTGATGCAATGTTACTCAAACTCTGTCAAACATTAAAAGTTTGTCATGTGCATGAATAAAATGCTGTTTGGTATGCAGTAATGCACATCTGAAGGTGTTAGAAGAGTTTTGCATGAATTATTATGTTAGAGTGTCAAAGCTCTGAAAACAGCGTTTCTGCTCCGGACAAACCTGGTTTGATGCAATGTTACTCAAACTCTGTCAAACATTAAAAGTTTGTCATGTGCATGAATAAAATGCTGTTTGGCATGCAGTAATGCACATCTGAAGGTGTTAGAAGAGTTTTGCATGAATTATTATGTTAGAGTCTCAAAGCTCTGAAAACAGCGTTTTTGCTCCGGACAAACCTGGTTTGATGCAATGTTACTCAAACTCTTTCAAACATTAAAAAATTGTCAAGTGCATGAATAAAATGCTGTTTGCAATGAAATAATGCACATCTGAAGGTGTTAGAAGAGATTTGCATGAATTATTATGTTAGACTCTCAAAGCTCTGAAAACAGCGTTTCTGCTCCGGACAAACCTGGTTTGATGCAATGTTACTCAAACTCTGTCAAACATTAAAAGTTTGTCATGTGCATGAATAAAATGCTGTTTGGCATGCAGTAATGCACATCTGAAGGTGTTAGAAGAGTTTTGCATGAATTATTATGTTAGAGTGTCAAAGCTCTGAAAACAGCGTTTCTGCTCCGGACAAACCTGGTTTGATGCAATGTTACTCAAACTCTGTCAAACATTAAAAGTTTGTCATGTGCATGAATAAAATGCTGTTTGGCATGCAGTAATGCACATCTGAAGGTGTTAGAAGAGTTTTGCATGAATTATTATGTTAGAGTCTCAAAGCTCTGAAAACAGCGTTTCTGCTCCGGACAAACCTGGTTTGATGCAATGTTACTCAAACTCTGTCAAACATTAAAAAATTGTCAAGTGCATGAATAAAATGCTGTTTGCGATGCAGTAATGCACATCTGAAGGTGTTAGAAGAGTTTTTCATAAATTATTATGTTAGAGTCTCAAAGCTCTGAAAACAGCGTTTCTGCTCCGGACAAACCTGGTTTGATGCAATGTTACTCAAACTCTGTCAAACATTAAAAGTTTGTCATGTGCATGAATAAAATGCTGTTTGGCATGCAGTAATGCACATCTGAAGGTGTTAGAAGAGTTTTGCATGAATTATTATGTTAGAGTCTCAAAGCTCTGAAAACAGCGTTTTTGCTCCGGACAAACCTGGTTTGATGCAATGTTACTCAAACTCTTTCAAACATTAAAAAATTGTCAAGTGCATGAATACAATGCTGTTTGCAATGAAATAATGCACATCTGAAGGTGTTAGAAGAGTTTTGCATGAATTATTATGTTAGAATCTCAAAGCTCTGAAAACAGCGTTTCTGCTCCGGACAAACCTGGTTTGATGCAATGTTACTGAAACTCTGTCAAACATTAAAAAATTGTCAAGTGCATGAATAAAATGCTGTTTGGCATGCAGTAATGCACATCTGAAGGTGTTAGAAGAGTTTTGCATGAATTTAATATGTTAGAGTCTCAAAGCTCTGAAAACAGCGTTTCTGCTCCGGACAAACCTGGTTTGATGCAATGTTACTGAAACTCTGTCAAACATTAAAAAATTGTCAAATGCATGAATAAAATGCTGTTTGCAATGCAGTAATGCACATCTGAAGGTGTTAGAAGACTTTTGCATGAATTATTATGTTAGAGTGTCAAAGCTCTGAAAACAGCGTTTCTGCTCCGGACAAACCTGGTTTGATGCAATGTTACTCAAACTCTGTCAAACATTAAAAGTTTGTCATGTGCATGAATAAAATGCTGTTTGGTATGCAGTAATGCACATCTGAAGGTGTTAGAAGAGTTTTGCATGAATTATTATGTTAGAGTGTCAAAGCTCTGAAAACAGCGTTTCTGCTCCGGACAAACCTGGTTTGATGCAATGTTACTCAAACTCTGTCAAACATTAAAAGTTTGTCATGTGCATGAATAAAATGCTGTTTGGCATGCAGTAATGCACATCTGAAGGTGTTAGAAGAGTTTTGCATGAATTATTATGTTAGAGTCTCAAAGCTCTGAAAACAGCGTTTTTGCTCCGGACAAACCTGGTTTGATGCAATGTTACTCAAACTCTTTCAAACATTAAAAAATTGTCAAGTGCATGAATAAAATGCTGTTTGCAATTAAGTAATGCACATCTGAAGGTGTTAGAAGAGATTTGCATTATGTATTATGTTAAAGTCTCAAAGCTCTGAAAACAGCGTTTCTGCTCCGGACAAACCTGGTTTGATGCAATGTTACTCAAACTCTGTCAAACATTAAAAGTTTGTCATGTGCATGAATAAAATGGTGTTTGGCATGCAGTAATGCACATCTGAATGTGTTAGAAGAGTTTTGCATGAATTATTATGTTAGAGTCTCAAAGCTCTGAAAACAGCGTTTCTGCTACGGACAAACCTGGTTTGATGCAATGTTACTCAAACTCTTTCAAACATTAAAAAATTGTCAAGTGCATGAATAAAATGCTGTTTGCAATGAAGTAATGCACATCTGAAGGTGTTAGAAGAGATTTGCATGAATTATTATGTTAGAGTCTCAAAGCTCTGAAAACAGCGTTTCTGCTCCGGACAAACCTGGTTTGATGCAATGTTACTCAAACTCTGTCAAACATTAAAAGTTTGTCATGTGCATGAATAAAATGCTGTTTGGCATGCAGTAATGCACATCTGAAGGTGTTAGAAGAGTTTTGCATGAATTATTATGTTAGAGTCTCAAAGCTCTGAAAACAGCGTTTTTGCTCCGGACAAACCTGGTTTGATGCAATGTTACTCAAACTCTTTCAAACATTAAAAAATTGTCAAGTGCATGAATAAAATGCTGTTTGCAATGAAGTAATGCACATCTGAAGGTGTTAGAAGAGATTTGCATGAATTATTATGTTAGAGTCTCAAAGCTCTGAAAACAGCGTTTCTGCTCCGGACAAACCTGGTTTGATGCAATGTTACTCAAACTCTGTCAAACATTAAAAGTTTGTCATGTGCATGAATAAAATGCTGTTTGGCATGCAGTAATGCACATCTGAAGGTGTTAGAAGAGTTTTGCATGAATTATTATGTTAGAGTCTCAAAGCTCTGAAAACAGCGTTTCTGCTCCGGACAGACCTGGTTTGATGCAATGTTACTCAAACTCTGTCAAACATTAAAAGTTTGTCATGTGCATGAATAAAATGGTGTTTGGCATGCAGTAATGCACATCTGAATGTGTTAGAAGAGTTTTGCATGAATTATTATGTTAGAGTCTCAAAGCTCTGAAAACAGCGTTTCTGCTACGGACAAACCTGGTTTGATGCAATGTTACTGAAACTCCGTCAAACATTAAAAAATTGTCAAGTGCATTAATAAAATGCTGTTTGCAATGAAATAATGCACATCTGAAGGTGTTAGAAGAGATTTGCATGAATTATTATGTTAGACTCTCAAAGCTCTGAAAACAGCGTTTCTGCTCCGGACAAACCTGGTTTGATGCAATGTTACTCAAACTCTGTCAAACATTAAAAGTTTGTCATGTGCATGAATAAAATGCTGTTTGGCATGCAGTAATGCACATCTGAAGGTGTTAGAAGAGTTTTGCATGAATTATTATGTTAGAGTCTCAAAGCTCTGAAAACAGCGTTTCTGCTCCGGACAAACCTGGTTTGATGCAATGTTACTGAAACTCTGTCAAACATTAAAAAATTGTCAAATGCATGAATAAAATGCTGTTTGCAATGCAGTAATGCACATCTGAAGGTGTTAGAAGAGTTTTGCATGAATTATTATGTTAGAGTGTCAAAGCTCTGAAAACAGCGTTTCTGCTCCTTACAAGCCTGGTTTGATGCAATGTTACTCAAACTCTGTCAAACATTAAAAGTTTGTCATGTGCATGAATAAAATGCTGTTTGGCATGCAGTAATGCACATCTGAAGGTGTTAGAAGAGTTTTGCATGAATTATTATGTTAGAGTGTCAAAGCTCTGAAAACAGCTTTTCTGCTCCGGACAAACCTGGTTTGATGCAATGTTACTCAAACTCTGTCAAACATTAAAAGTTTGTCATGTGCATGAATAAAATGCTGTTTGGCATGCAGTAATGCACATCTGAAGGTGTTAGAAGAGTTTTGCATGAATTATTATGTTAGAGTGTCAAAGCTCTGAAAACAGCTTTTCTGCTCCGGACAAACCTGGTTTGATGCAATGTTACTCAAACTCTGTCAAACATTAAAAGTTTGTCATGTGCATGAATAAAATGCTGTTTGGCATGCAGTAATGCACATCTGAAGGTGTTAGAAGAGTTTTGCATGAATTATTATGTTAGAGTCTCAAAGCTCTGAAAACAGCGTTTCTGCTCCGGACAAACCTGGTTTGATGCAATGTTACTCAAACTCTGTCAAACATTAAAAAATTGTCAAGTGCATGAATAAAATGCTGTTTGCGATGCAGTAATGCACATCTGAAGGTGTTAGAAGAGTTTTTCATAAATTATTATGTTAGAGTCTCAAAGCTCTGAAAACAGCGTTTCTGCTCCGGACAAACCTGGTTTGATGCAATGTTACTCAAACTCTGTCAAACATTAAAAGTTTGTCATGTGCATGAATAAAATGCTGTTTGGCATGCAGTAATGCACATCTGAAGGTGTTAGAAGAGTTTTGCATGAATTATTATGTTAGAGTCTCAAAGCTCTGAAAACAGCGTTTTTGCTCCGGACAAACCTGGTTTGATGCAATGTTACTCAAACTCTTTCAAACATTAAAAAATTGTCAAGTGCATGAATAAAATGCTGTTTGCAATGAAATAATGCACATCTGAAGGTGTTAGAAGAGTTTTGCATGAATTATTATGTTAGAATCTCAAAGCTCTGAAAACAGCGTTTCTGCTCCGGACAAACCTGGTTTGATGCAATGTTACTGAAACTCTGTCAAACATTAAAAAATTGTCAAGTGCATGAATAAAATGCTGTTTGGCATGCAGTAATGCACATCTGAAGGTGTTAGAAGAGTTTTGCATGAATTTAATATGTTAGAGTCTCAAAGCTCTGAAAACAGCGTTTCTGCTCCGGACAAACCTGGTTTGATGCAATGTTACTGAAACTCTGTCAAACATTAAAAAATTGTCAAATGCATGAATAAAATGCTGTTTGCAATGCAGTAATGCACATCTGAAGGTGTTAGAAGACTTTTGCATGAATTATTATGTTAGAGTGTCAAAGCTCTGAAAACAGCGTTTCTGCTCCGGACAAACCTGGTTTGATGCAATGTTACTCAAACTCTGTCAAACATTAAAAGTTTGTCATGTGCATGAATAAAATGCTGTTTGGTATGCAGTAATGCACATCTGAAGGTGTTAGAAGAGTTTTGCATGAATTATTATGTTAGAGTGTCAAAGCTCTGAAAACAGCGTTTCTGCTCCGGACAAACCTGGTTTGATGCAATGTTACTCAAACTCTGTCAAACATTAAAAGTTTGTCATGTGCATGAATAAAATGCTGTTTGGTATGCAGTAATGCACATCTGAAGGTGTTAGAAGAGTTTTGCATGAATTATTATGTTAGAGTCTCAAAGCTCTGAAAACAGCGTTTCTGCTACGGACAAACCTGGTTTGATGCAATGTTACTGAAACTCCGTCAAACATTAAAAAATTGTCAAGTGCATTAATAAAATGCTGTTTGCAATGAAATAATGCACATCTGAAGGTGTTAGAAGAGATTTGCATGAATTATTATGTTAGACTCTCAAAGCTCTGAAAACAGCGTTTCTGCTCCGGACAAACCTGGTTTGATGCAATGTTACTCAAACTCTGTCAAACATTAAAAGTTTGTCATGTGCATGAATAAAATGCTGTTTGGCATGCAGTAATGCACATCTGAAGGTGTTAGAAGAGTTTTGCATGAATTATTATGTTAGAGTCTCAAAGCTCTGAAAACAGCGTTTCTGCTCCGGACAAACCTGGTTTGATGCAATGTTACTGAAACTCTGTCAAACATTAAAAAATTGTCAAATGCATGAATAAAATGCTGTTTGCAATGCAGTAATGCACATCTGAAGGTGTTAGAAGAGTTTTGCATGAATTATTATGTTAGAGTGTCAAAGCTCTGAAAACAGCGTTTCTGCTCCTTACAAGCCTGGTTTGATGCAATGTTACTCAAACTCTGTCAAACATTAAAAGTTTGTCATGTGCATGAATAAAATGCTGTTTGGCATGCAGTAATGCACATCTGAAGGTGTTAGAAGAGTTTTGCATGAATTATTATGTTAGAGTGTCAAAGCTCTGAAAACAGCTTTTCTGCTCCGGACAAACCTGGTTTGATGCAATGTTACTCAAACTCTGTCAAACATTAAAAGTTTGTCATGTGCATGAATAAAATGCTGTTTGGCATGCAGTAATGCACATCTGAAGGTGTTAGAAGAGTTTTGCATGAATTATTATGTTAGAGTGTCAAAGCTCTGAAAACAGCGTTTCTGCTCCGGACAAACCTGGTTTGATGCAATGTTACTCAAACTCTGTCAAACATTAAAAGTTTGTCATGTGCATGAATAAAATGCTGTTTGGCATGCAGTAATGCACATCTGAAGGTGTTAGAAGAGTTTTGCATGAATTATTATGTTAGAGTCTCAAAGCTCTGAAAACAGCGTTTCTGCTCCGGACAGACCTGGTTTGATGCAATGTTACTCAAACTCTGTCAAACATTAAAAGTTTGTCATGTGCATGAATAAAATGGTGTTTGGCATGCAGTAATGCACATCTGAATGTGTTAGAAGAGTTTTGCATGAATTATTATGTTAGAGTCTCAAAGCTCTGAAAACAGCGTTTCTGCTACGGACAAACCTGGTTTGATGCAATGTTACTCAAACTCTGTCAAACATTAAAAAATTGTCAAGTGCATTAATAAAATGCTGTTTGCAATGAAATAATGCACATCTGAAGGTGTTAGAAGAGATTTGCATGAATTATTATGTTAGACTCTCAAAGCTCTGAAAACAGCGTTTCTGCTCCGGACAAACCTGGTTTGATGCAATGTTACTCAAACTCTGTCAAACATTAAAAGTTTGTCATGTGCATGAATAAAATGCTGTTTGGCATGCAGTAATGCACATCTGGAGGTGTTAGAAGAGTTTTGCATGAATTATTATGTTAGAGTCTCAAAGCTCTGAAAACAGCGTTTCTGCTCCGGAGAAACCTTGTTTGATGCAATGTTACTGAAACTCTGTCAAACATTAAAAAATTGTCAAGTGCATGAATAAAATGCTGTTTGCAATGAAGTAATGCACATCTGAAGGTGTTAGAAGAGATTTGCATGAATTATTATGTTAGAGTCTCAAAGCTCTGAAAACAACGTTTCTGCTCCGGACAAACCTGGTTTGATGCAATGTTACTCAAACTCTGTCAAACATTAAAAGTTTGTCATGTGCATGAATAAAATGCTGTTTGGCATGCAGTAATGCACATCTGAAGGTGTTAGAAGAGTTTTGCATGAATTATTATGTTAGAGTGTCAAAGCTCTGAAAACAGCGTTTCTGCTCCGGACAAACCTGGTTTGATGCAATGTTACTCAAACTCTGTCAAACATTAAAAGTTTGTCATGTGCATGAATAAAATGCTGTTTGGCATGCAGTAATGCACATCTGAAGGTGTTAGAAGAGTTTTGCATGAATTATTATGTTAGAGTCTCAAAGCTCTGAAAACAGCGTTTCTGCTCCGGACAAACCTGGTTTGATGCAATGTTACTCAAACTCTGTCAAACATTAAAAAATTGTCAAGTGCATGAATAAAATGCTGTTTGCGATGCAGTAATGCACATCTGAAGGTGTTAGAAGAGTTTTTCATAAATTATTATGTTAGAGTCTCAAAGCTCTGAAAACAGCGTTTCTGCTCCGGACAAACCTGGTTTGATGCAATGTTACTCAAACTCTGTCAAACATTAAAAGTTTGTCATGTGCATGAATAAAATGCTGTTTGGCATGCAGTAATGCACATCTGAAGGTGTTAGAAGAGTTTTGCATGAATTATTATGTTAGAGTCTCAAAGCTCTGAAAACAGCGTTTTTGCTCCGGACAAACCTGGTTTGATGCAATGTTACTCAAACTCTTTCAAACATTAAAAAATTGTCAAGTGCATGAATAAAATGCTGTTTGCAATGAAATAATGCACATCTGAAGGTGTTAGAAGAGTTTTGCATGAATTATTATGTTAGAATCTCAAAGCTCTGAAAACAGCGTTTCTGCTCCGGACAAACCTGGTTTGATGCAATGTTACTGAAACTCTGTCAAACATTAAAAAATTGTCAAGTGCATGAATAAAATGCTGTTTGGCATGCAGTAATGCACATCTGAAGGTGTTAGAAGAGTTTTGCATGAATTTAATATGTTAGAGTCTCAAAGCTCTGAAAACAGCGTTTCTGCTCCGGACAAACCTGGTTTGATGCAATGTTACTGAAACTCTGTCAAACATTAAAAAATTGTCAAATGCATGAATAAAATGCTGTTTGCAATGCAGTAATGCACATCTGAAGGTGTTAGAAGACTTTTGCATGAATTATTATGTTAGAGTGTCAAAGCTCTGAAAACAGCGTTTCTGCTCCGGACAAACCTGGTTTGATGCAATGTTACTCAAACTCTGTCAAACATTAAAAGTTTGTCATGTGCATGAATAAAATGCTGTTTGGTATGCAGTAATGCACATCTGAAGGTGTTAGAAGAGTTTTGCATGAATTATTATGTTAGAGTGTCAAAGCTCTGAAAACAGCGTTTCTGCTCCGGACAAACCTGGTTTGATGCAATGTTACTCAAACTCTGTCAAACATTAAAAGTTTGTCATGTGCATGAATAAAATGCTGTTTGGCATGCAGTAATGCACATCTGAAGGTGTTAGAAGAGTTTTGCATGAATTATTATGTTAGAGTCTCAAAGCTCTGAAAACAGCGTTTCTGCTCCGGACAGACCTGGTTTGATGCAATGTTACTCAAACTCTGTCAAACATTAAAAGTTTGTCATGTGCATGAATAAAATGGTGTTTGGCATGCAGTAATGCACATCTGAATGTGTTAGAAGAGTTTTGCATGAATTATTATGTTAGAGTCTCAAAGCTCTGAAAACAGCGTTTCTGCTACGGACAAACCTGGTTTGATGCAATGTTACTCAAACTCTGTCAAACATTAAAAAATTGTCAAGTGCATTAATAAAATGCTGTTTGCAATGAAATAATGCACATCTGAAGGTGTTAAAAGAGATTTGCATGAATTATTATGTTAGACTCTCAAAGCTCTGAAAACAGCGTTTCTGCTCCGGACAAACCTGGTTTGATGCAATGTTACTCAAACTCTGTCAAACATTAAAAGTTTGTCATGTGCATGAATAAAATGCTGTTTGCAATGAAATAATGCACATCTGAAGGTGTTAGAAGAGATTTGCATGAATTATTATGTTAGACTCTCAAAGCTCTGAAAACAGCGTTTCTGCTCCGGACAAACCTGGTTTGATGCAATGTTACTGAAACTCTGTCAAACATTAAAAAATTGTCAAGTGCATGAATAAAATGCTGTTTGCAATGAAGTAATGCACATCTGAAGGTGTTAGAAGAGATTTGCATGAATTATTATGTTAGAGTCTCAAAGCTCTGAAAACAACGTTTCTGCTCCGGACAAACCTGGTTTGATGCAATGTTACTCAAACTCTGTCAAACATTAAAAGTTTGTCATGTGCATGAATAAAATGCTGTTTGGCATGCAGTAATGCACATCTGAAGGTGTTAGAAGAGTTTTGCATGAATTATTATGTTAGAGTGTCAAAGCTCTGAAAACAGCGTTTCTGCTCCGGACAAACCTGGTTTGATGCAATGTTACTCAAACTCTGTCAAACATTAAAAGTTTGTCATGTGCATGAATAAAATGCTGTTTGGCATGCAGTAATGCACATCTGAAGGTGTTAGAAGAGTTTTGCATGAATTATTATGTTAGAGTCTCAAAGCTCTGAAAACAGCGTTTCTGCTCCGGACAAACCTGGTTTGATGCAATGTTACTCAAACTCTGTCAAACATTAAAAAATTGTCAAGTGCATGAATAAAATGCTGTTTGCGATGCAGTAATGCACATCTGAAGGTGTTAGAAGACTTTTGCATGAATTATTATGTTAGAGTGTCAAAGCTCTGAAAACAGCGTTTCTGCTCCGGACAAACCTGGTTTGATGCAATGTTACTCAAACTCTGTCAAACATTAAAAGTTTGTCATGTGCATGAATAAAATGCTGTTTGGCATGCAGTAATGCACATCTGAAGGTGTTAGAAGAGTTTTGCATGAATTATTATGTTAGAGTGTCAAAGCTCTGAAAACAGCGTTTCTGCTCCGGACAAACCTGGTTTGATGCAATGTTACTCAAACTCTGTCAAACATTAAAAGTTTGTCATGTGCATGAATAAAATGCTGTTTGGCATGCAGTAATGCACATCTGAAGGTGTTAGAAGAGTTTTGCATGAATTATTATGTTAGAGTCTCAAAGCTCTGAAAACAGCGTTTTTGCTCCGGACAAACCTGGTTTGATGCAATGTTACTCAAACTCTTTCAAACATTAAAAAATTGTCAAGTGCATTAATAAAATGCTGTTTGCAATGAAATAATGCACATCTGAAGGTGTTAGAAGAGATTTGCATGAATTATTATGTTAGACTCTCAAAGCTCTGAAAACAGCGTTTCTGCTGCGGACAAACCTGGTTTGATGCAATGTTACTCAAACTCTGTCAAACATTAAAAGTTTGTCATGTGCATGAATAAAATGCTGTTTGGCATGCAGTAATGCACATCTGAAGGTGTTAGAAGAGTTTTGCATGAATTATTATGTTAGAGTGTCAAAGCTCTGAAAACAGCGTTTCTGCTCCGGACAAACCTGGTTTGATGCAATGTTACTCAAACTCTGTCAAACATTAAAAGTTTGTCATGTGCATGAATAAAATGCTGTTTGGCATGCAGTAATGCACATCTGAAGGTGTTAGAAGAGTTTTGCATGAATTATTATGTTAGAGTCTCAAAGCTCTGAAAACAGCGTTTTTGCTCCGGACAAACCTGGTTTGATGCAATGTTACTCAAACTCTTTCAAACATTAAAAAATTGTCAAGTGCATGAATAAAATGCTGTTTGCAATGAAGTAATGCACATCTGAAGGTTTTAGAAGAGATTTGCATGAATTATTATGTTAGAGTCTCAAAGCTCTGAAAACAGCGTTTCTGCTCCGGACAAACCTGGTTTGATGCAATGTTACTCAAACTCTGTCAAACATTAAAAGTTTGTCATGTGCATGAATAAAATGCTGTTTGGCATGCAGTAATGCACATCTGAAGGTGTTAGAAGAGTTTTGCATGAATTATTATGTTAGAGTCTCAAAGCTCTGAAAACAGCGTTTCTGCTCCGGACAGACCTGGTTTGATGCAATGTTACTCAAACTCTGTCAAACATTAAAAGTTTGTCATGTGCATGAATAAAATGGTGTTTGGCATGCAGTAATGCACATCTGAATGTGTTAGAAGAGTTTTGCATGAATTATTATGTTAGAGTCTCAAAGCTCTGAAAACAGCGTTTCTGCTACGGACAAACCTGGTTTGATGCAATGTTACTGAAACTCCGTCAAACATTAAAAAATTGTCAAGTGCATTAATAAAATGCTGTTTGCAATGAAATAATGCACATCTGAAGGTGTTAGAAGAGATTTGCATGAATTATTATGTTAGACTCTCAAAGCTCTGAAAACAGCGTTTCTGCTCCGGACAAACCTGGTTTGATGCAATGTTACTCAAACTCTGTCAAACATTAAAAGTTTGTCATGTGCATGAATAAAATGCTGTTTGGCATGCAGTAATGCACATCTGAAGGTGTTAGAAGAGTTTTGCATGAATTATTATGTTAGAGTCTCAAAGCTCTGAAAACAGCGTTTCTGCTCCGGACAAACCTGGTTTGATGCAATGTTACTGAAACTCTGTCAAACATTAAAAAATTGTCAAATGCATGAATAAAATGCTGTTTGCAATGCAGTAATGCACATCTGAAGGTGTTAGAAGAGTTTTGCATGAATTATTATGTTAGAGTGTCAAAGCTCTGAAAACAGCGTTTCTGCTCCTTACAAGCCTGGTTTGATGCAATGTTACTCAAACTCTGTCAAACATTAAAAGTTTGTCATGTGCATGAATAAAATGCTGTTTGGCATGCAGTAATGCACATCTGAAGGTGTTAGAAGAGTTTTGCATGAATTATTATGTTAGAGTGTCAAAGCTCTGAAAACAGCTTTTCTGCTCCGGACAAACCTGGTTTGATGCAATGTTACTCAAACTCTGTCAAACATTAAAAGTTTGTCATGTGCATGAATAAAATGCTGTTTGGCATGCAGTAATGCACATCTGAAGGTGTTAGAAGAGTTTTGCATGAATTATTATGTTAGAGTGTCAAAGCTCTGAAAACAGCGTTTCTGCTCCGGACAAACCTGGTTTGATGCAATGTTACTCAAACTCTGTCAAACATTAAAAGTTTGTCATGTGCATGAATAAAATGCTGTTTGGCATGCAGTAATGCACATCTGAAGGTGTTAGAAGAGTTTTGCATGAATTATTATGTTAGAGTCTCAAAGCTCTGAAAACAGCGTTTCTGCTCCGGACAGACCTGGTTTGATGCAATGTTACTCAAACTCTGTCAAACATTAAAAGTTTGTCATGTGCATGAATAAAATGGTGTTTGGCATGCAGTAATGCACATCTGAATGTGTTAGAAGAGTTTTGCATGAATTATTATGTTAGAGTCTCAAAGCTCTGAAAACAGCGTTTCTGCTACGGACAAACCTGGTTTGATGCAATGTTACTCAAACTCTGTCAAACATTAAAAAATTGTCAAGTGCATTAATAAAATGCTGTTTGCAATGAAATAATGCACATCTGAAGGTGTTAGAAGAGATTTGCATGAATTATTATGTTAGACTCTCAAAGCTCTGAAAACAGCGTTTCTGCTCCGGACAAACCTGGTTTGATGCAATGTTACTCAAACTCTGTCAAACATTAAAAGTTTGTCATGTGCATGAATAAAATGCTGTTTGGCATGCAGTAATGCACATCTGGAGGTGTTAGAAGAGTTTTGCATGAATTATTATGTTAGAGTCTCAAAGCTCTGAAAACAGCGTTTCTGCTCCGGAGAAACCTTGTTTGATGCAATGTTACTGAAACTCTGTCAAACATTAAAAAATTGTCAAGTGCATGAATAAAATGCTGTTTGCAATGAAGTAATGCACATCTGAAGGTGTTAGAAGAGATTTGCATGAATTATTATGTTAGAGTCTCAAAGCTCTGAAAACAACGTTTCTGCTCCGGACAAACCTGGTTTGATGCAATGTTACTCAAACTCTGTCAAACATTAAAAGTTTGTCATGTGCATGAATAAAATGCTGTTTGGCATGCAGTAATGCACATCTGAAGGTGTTAGAAGAGTTTTGCATGAATTATTATGTTAGAGTGTCAAAGCTCTGAAAACAGCGTTTCTGCTCCGGACAAACCTGGTTTGATGCAATGTTACTCAAACTCTGTCAAACATTAAAAGTTTGTCATGTGCATGAATAAAATGCTGTTTGGCATGCAGTAATGCACATCTGAAGGTGTTAGAAGAGTTTTGCATGAATTATTATGTTAGAGTCTCAAAGCTCTGAAAACAGCGTTTCTGCTCCGGACAAACCTGGTTTGATGCAATGTTACTCAAACTCTGTCAAACATTAAAAAATTGTCAAGTGCATGAATAAAATGCTGTTTGCGATGCAGTAATGCACATCTGAAGGTGTTAGAAGAGTTTTTCATAAATTATTATGTTAGAGTCTCAAAGCTCTGAAAACAGCGTTTCTGCTCCGGACAAACCTGGTTTGATGCAATGTTACTCAAACTCTGTCAAACATTAAAAGTTTGTCATGTGCATGAATAAAATGCTGTTTGGCATGCAGTAATGCACATCTGAAGGTGTTAGAAGAGTTTTGCATGAATTATTATGTTAGAGTCTCAAAGCTCTGAAAACAGCGTTTTTGCTCCGGACAAACCTGGTTTGATGCAATGTTACTCAAACTCTTTCAAACATTAAAAAATTGTCAAGTGCATGAATAAAATGCTGTTTGCAATGAAATAATGCACATCTGAAGGTGTTAGAAGAGTTTTGCATGAATTATTATGTTAGAATCTCAAAGCTCTGAAAACAGCGTTTCTGCTCCGGACAAACCTGGTTTGATGCAATGTTACTGAAACTCTGTCAAACATTAAAAAATTGTCAAGTGCATGAATAAAATGCTGTTTGGCATGCAGTAATGCACATCTGAAGGTGTTAGAAGAGTTTTGCATGAATTTAATATGTTAGAGTCTCAAAGCTCTGAAAACAGCGTTTCTGCTCCGGACAAACCTGGTTTGATGCAATGTTACTGAAACTCTGTCAAACATTAAAAAATTGTCAAATGCATGAATAAAATGCTGTTTGCAATGCAGTAATGCACATCTGAAGGTGTTAGAAGACTTTTGCATGAATTATTATGTTAGAGTGTCAAAGCTCTGAAAACAGCGTTTCTGCTCCGGACAAACCTGGTTTGATGCAATGTTACTCAAACTCTGTCAAACATTAAAAGTTTGTCATGTGCATGAATAAAATGCTGTTTGGTATGCAGTAATGCACATCTGAAGGTGTTAGAAGAGTTTTGCATGAATTATTATGTTAGAGTGTCAAAGCTCTGAAAACAGCGTTTCTGCTCCGGACAAACCTGGTTTGATGCAATGTTACTCAAACTCTGTCAAACATTAAAAGTTTGTCATGTGCATGAATAAAATGCTGTTTGGCATGCAGTAATGCACATCTGAAGGTGTTAGAAGAGTTTTGCATGAATTATTATGTTAGAGTCTCAAAGCTCTGAAAACAGCGTTTCTGCTCCGGACAGACCTGGTTTGATGCAATGTTACTCAAACTCTGTCAAACATTAAAAGTTTGTCATGTGCATGAATAAAATGGTGTTTGGCATGCAGTAATGCACATCTGAATGTGTTAGAAGAGTTTTGCATGAATTATTATGTTAGAGTCTCAAAGCTCTGAAAACAGCGTTTCTGCTACGGACAAACCTGGTTTGATGCAATGTTACTCAAACTCTGTCAAACATTAAAAAATTGTCAAGTGCATTAATAAAATGCTGTTTGCAATGAAATAATGCACATCTGAAGGTGTTAAAAGAGATTTGCATGAATTATTATGTTAGACTCTCAAAGCTCTGAAAACAGCGTTTCTGCTCCGGACAAACCTGGTTTGATGCAATGTTACTCAAACTCTGTCAAACATTAAAAGTTTGTCATGTGCATGAATAAAATGCTGTTTGGCATGCAGTAATGCACATCTGGAGGTGTTAGAAGAGTTTTGCATGAATTATTATGTTAGAGTCTCAAAGCTCTGAAAACAGCGTTTCTGCTCCGGAGAAACCTTGTTTGATGCAATGTTACTGAAACTCTGTCAAACATTAAAAAATTGTCAAGTGCATGAATAAAATGCTGTTTGCAATGAAGTAATGCACATCTGAAGGTGTTAGAAGAGATTTGCATGAATTATTATGTTAGAGTCTCAAAGCTCTGAAAACAACGTTTCTGCTCCGGACAAACCTGGTTTGATGCAATGTTACTCAAACTCTGTCAAACATTAAAAGTTTGTCATGTGCATGAATAAAATGCTGTTTGGCATGCAGTAATGCACATCTGAAGGTGTTAGAAGAGTTTTGCATGAATTATTATGTTAGAGTGTCAAAGCTCTGAAAACAGCGTTTCTGCTCCGGACAAACCTGGTTTGATGCAATGTTACTCAAACTCTGTCAAACATTAAAAGTTTGTCATGTGCATGAATAAAATGCTGTTTGGCATGCAGTAATGCACATCTGAAGGTGTTAGAAGAGTTTTGCATGAATTATTATGTTAGAGTCTCAAAGCTCTGAAAACAGCGTTTCTGCTCCAGACAAACCTGGTTTGATGCAATGTTACTCAAACTCTGTCAAACATTAAAAAATTGTCAAGTGCATGAATAAAATGCTGTTTGCGATGCAGTAATGCACATCTGAAGGTGTTAGAAGAGTTTTTCATAAATTATTATGTTAGAGTCTCAAAGCTCTGAAAACAGCGTTTCTGCTCCGGACAAACCTGGTTTGATGCAATGTTACTCAAACTCTGTCAAACATTAAAAGTTTGTCATGTGCATGAATAAAATGCTGTTTGGCATGCAGTAATGCACATCTGAAGGTGTTAGAAGAGTTTTGCATGAATTATTATGTTAGAGTCTCAAAGCTCTGAAAACAGCGTTTTTGCTCCGGACAAACCTGGTTTGATGCAATGTTACTCAAACTCTTTCAAACATTAAAAAATTGTCAAGTGCATGAATAAAATGCTGTTTGCAATGAAATAATGCACATCTGAAGGTGTTAGAAGAGTTTTGCATGAATTATTATGTTAGAATCTCAAAGCTCTGAAAACAGCGTTTCTGCTCCGGACAAACCTGGTTTGATGCAATGTTACTGAAACTCTGTCAAACATTAAAAAATTGTCAAGTGCATGAATAAAATGCTGTTTGGCATGCAGTAATGCACATCTGAAGGTGTTAGAAGAGTTTTGCATGAATTTAATATGTTAGAGTCTCAAAGCTCTGAAAACAGCGTTTCTGCTCCGGACAAACCTGGTTTGATGCAATGTTACTGAAACTCTGTCAAACATTAAAAAATTGTCAAATGCATGAATAAAATGCTGTTTGCAATGCAGTAATGCACATCTGAAGGTGTTAGAAGACTTTTGCATGAATTATTATGTTAGAGTGTCAAAGCTCTGAAAACAGCGTTTCTGCTCCGGACAAACCTGGTTTGATGCAATGTTACTCAAACTCTGTCAAACATTAAAAGTTTGTCATGTGCATGAATAAAATGCTGTTTGGTATGCAGTAATGCACATCTGAAGGTGTTAGAAGAGTTTTGCATGAATTATTATGTTAGAGTGTCAAAGCTCTGAAAACAGCGTTTCTGCTCCGGACAAACCTGGTTTGATGCAATGTTACTCAAACTCTGTCAAACATGAAAAGTTTGTCATGTGCATGAATAAAATGCTGTTTGGCATGCAGTAATGCACATCTGAAGGTGTTAGAAGAGTTTTGCATGAATTATTATGTTAGAGTCTCAAAGCTCTGAAAACAGCGTTTTTGCTCCGGACAAACCTGGTTTGATGCAATGTTACTCAAACTCTTTCAAACATTAAAAAATTGTCAAGTGCATGAATAAAATGCTGTTTGCAATGAAGTAATGCACATCTGAAGGTGTTAGAAGAGATTTGCATTATGTATTATGTTAAAGTCTCAAAGCTCTGAAAACAGCGTTTCTGCTCCGGACAAACCTGGTTTGATGCAATGTTACTCAAACTCTGTCAAACATTAAAAGTTTGTCATGTGCATGAATAAAATGGTGTTTGGCATGCAGTAATGCACATCTGAATGTGTTAGAAGAGTTTTGCATGAATTATTATGTTAGAGTCTCAAAGCTCTGAAAACAGCGTTTCTGCTACGGACAAACCTGGTTTGATGCAATGTTACTCAAACTCTTTCAAACATTAAAAAATTGTCAAGTGCATGAATAAAATGCTGTTTGCAATGAAGTAATGCACATCTGAAGGTGTTAGAAGAGATTTGCATGAATTATTATGTTAGAGTCTCAAAGCTCTGAAAACAGCGTTTCTGCTCCGGACAAACCTGGTTTGATGCAATGTTACTCAAACTCTGTCAAACATTAAAAGTTTGTCATGTGCATGAATAAAATGCTGTTTGGTATGCAGTAATGCACATCTGAAGGTGTTAGAAGAGTTTTGCATGAATTATTATGTTAGAGTGTCAAAGCTCTGAAAACAGCGTTTCTGCTCCGGACAAACCTGGTTTGATGCAATGTTACTCAAACTCTGTCAAACATTAAAAGTTTGTCATGTGCATGAATAAAATGCTGTTTGGCATGCAGTAATGCACATCTGAAGGTGTTAGAAGAGTTTTGCATGAATTATTATGTTAGAGTCTCAAAGCTCTGAAAACAGCGTTTCTGCTCCGGACAGACCTGGTTTGATGCAATGTTACTCAAACTCTGTCAAACATTAAAAGTTTGTCATGTGCATGAATAAAATGGTGTTTGGCATGCAGTAATGCACATCTGAATGTGTTAGAAGAGTTTTGCATGAATTATTATGTTAGAGTCTCAAAGCTCTGAAAACAGCGTTTCTGCTACGGACAAACCTGGTTTGATGCAATGTTACTCAAACTCTGTCAAACATTAAAAAATTGTCAAGTGCATTAATAAAATGCTGTTTGCAATGAAATAATGCACATCTGAAGGTGTTAGAAGAGATTTGCATGAATTATTATGTTAGACTCTCAAAGCTCTGAAAACAGCGTTTCTGCTCCGGACAAACCTGGTTTGATGCAATGTTACTCAAACTCTGTCAAACATTAAAAGTTTGTCATGTGCATGAATAAAATGCTGTTTGGCATGCAGTAATGCACATCTGGAGGTGTTAGAAGAGTTTTGCATGAATTATTATGTTAGAGTCTCAAAGCTCTGAAAACAGCGTTTCTGCTCCGGAGAAACCTTGTTTGATGCAATGTTACTGAAACTCTGTCAAACATTAAAAAATTGTCAAGTGCATGAATAAAATGCTGTTTGCAATGAAGTAATGCACATCTGAAGGTGTTAGAAGAGATTTGCATGAATTATTATGTTAGAGTCTCAAAGCTCTGAAAACAACGTTTCTGCTCCGGACAAACCTGGTTTGATGCAATGTTACTCAAACTCTGTCAAACATTAAAAGTTTGTCATGTGCATGAATAAAATGCTGTTTGGCATGCAGTAATGCACATCTGAAGGTGTTAGAAGAGTTTTGCATGAATTATTATGTTAGAATCTCAAAGCTCTGAAAACAGCGTTTCTGCTCCGGACAAACCTGGTTTGATGCAATGTTACTGAAACTCTGTCAAACATTAAAAAATTGTCAAGTGCATGAATAAAATGCTGTTTGGCATGCAGTAATGCACATCTGAAGGTGTTAGAAGAGTTTTGCATGAATTTAATATGTTAGAGTCTCAAAGCTCTGAAAACAGCGTTTCTGCTCCGGACAAACCTGGTTTGATGCAATGTTACTGAAACTCTGTCAAACATTAAAAAATTGTCAAATGCATGAATAAAATGCTGTTTGCAATGCAGTAATGCACATCTGAAGGTGTTAGAAGACTTTTGCATGAATTATTATGTTAGAGTGTCAAAGCTCTGAAAACAGCGTTTCTGCTCCGGACAAACCTGGTTTGATGCAATGTTACTCAAACTCTGTCAAACATTAAAAGTTTGTCATGTGCATGAATAAAATGCTGTTTGGTATGCAGTAATGCACATCTGAAGGTGTTAGAAGAGTTTTGCATGAATTATTATGTTAGAGTGTCAAAGCTCTGAAAACAGCGTTTCTGCTCCGGACAAACCTGGTTTGATGCAATGTTACTCAAACTCTGTCAAACATTAAAAGTTTGTCATGTGCATGAATAAAATGCTGTTTGGCATGCAGTAATGCACATCTGAAGGTGTTAGAAGAGTTTTGCATGAATTATTATGTTAGAGTCTCAAAGCTCTGAAAACAGCGTTTTTGCTCCGGACAAACCTGGTTTGATGCAATGTTACTCAAACTCTTTCAAACATTAAAAAATTGTCAAGTGCATGAATAAAATGCTGTTTGCAATGAAATAATGCACATCTGAAGGTGTTAGAAGAGATTTGCATGAATTATTATGTTAGACTCTCAAAGCTCTGAAAACAGCGTTTCTGCTCCGGACAAACCTGGTTTGATGCAATGTTACTCAAACTCTGTCAAACATTAAAAGTTTGTCATGTGCATGAATAAAATGCTGTTTGGCATGCAGTAATGCACATCTGAAGGTGTTAGAAGAGTTTTGCATGAATTATTATGTTAGAGTGTCAAAGCTCTGAAAACAGCGTTTCTGCTCCGGACAAACCTGGTTTGATGCAATGTTACTCAAACTCTGTCAAACATTAAAAGTTTGTCATGTGCATGAATAAAATGCTGTTTGGCATGCAGTAATGCACATCTAAAGGTGTTAGAAGAGTTTTGCATGAATTATTATGTTAGAGTCTCAAAGCTCTGAAAACAGCGTTTCTGCTCCGGACAAACCTGGTTTGATGCAATGTTACTCAAACTCTGTCAAACATTAAAAAATTGTCAAGTGCATGAATAAAATGCTGTTTGCGATGCAGTAATGCACATCTGAAGGTGTTAGAAGAGTTTTTCATAAATTATTATGTTAGAGTCTCAAAGCTCTGAAAACAGCGTTTCTGCTCCGGACAAACCTGGTTTGATGCAATGTTACTCAAACTCTGTCAAACATTAAAAGTTTGTCATGTGCATGAATAAAATGCTGTTTGGCATGCAGTAATGCACATCTGAAGGTGTTAGAAGAGTTTTGCATGAATTATTATGTTAGAGTCTCAAAGCTCTGAAAACAGCGTTTTTGCTCCGGACAAACCTGGTTTGATGCAATGTTACTCAAACTCTTTCAAACATTAAAAAATTGTCAAGTGCATGAATAAAATGCTGTTTGCAATGAAATAATGCACATCTGAAGGTGTTAGAAGAGTTTTGCATGAATTATTATGTTAGAATCTCAAAGCTCTGAAAACAGCGTTTCTGCTCCGGACAAACCTGGTTTGATGCAATGTTACTGAAACTCTGTCAAACATTAAAAAATTGTCAAGTGCATGAATAAAATGCTGTTTGGCATGCAGTAATGCACATCTGAAGGTGTTAGAAGAGTTTTGCATGAATTTAATATGTTAGAGTCTCAAAGCTCTGAAAACAGCGTTTCTGCTCCGGACAAACCTGGTTTGATGCAATGTTACTGAAACTCTGTCAAACATTAAAAAATTGTCAAATGCATGAATAAAATGCTGTTTGCAATGCAGTAATGCACATCTGAAGGTGTTAGAAGACTTTTGCATGAATTATTATGTTAGAGTGTCAAAGCTCTGAAAACAGCGTTTCTGCTCCGGACAAACCTGGTTTGATGCAATGTTACTCAAACTCTGTCAAACATTAAAAGTTTGTCATGTGCATGAATAAAATGCTGTTTGGTATGCAGTAATGCACATCTGAAGGTGTTAGAAGAGTTTTGCATGAATTATTATGTTAGAGTGTCAAAGCTCTGAAAACAGCGTTTCTGCTCCGGACAAACCTGGTTTGATGCAATGTTACTCAAACTCTGTCAAACATTAAAAGTTTGTCATGTGCATGAATAAAATGCTGTTTGGCATGCAGTAATGCACATCTGAAGGTGTTAGAAGAGTTTTGCATGAATTATTATGTTAGAGTCTCAAAGCTCTGAAAACAGCGTTTTTGCTCCGGACAAACCTGGTTTGATGCAATGTTACTCAAACTCTTTCAAACATTAAAAAATTGTCAAGTGCATGAATAAAATGCTGTTTGCAATGAAGTAATGCACATCTGAAGGTGTTAGAAGAGATTTGCATTATGTATTATGTTAAAGTCTCAAAGCTCTGAAAACAGCGTTTCTGCTCCGGACAAACCTGGTTTGATGCAATGTTACTCAAACTCTGTCAAACATTAAAAGTTTGTCATGTGCATGAATAAAATGGTGTTTGGCATGCAGTAATGCACATCTGAATGTGTTAGAAGAGTTTTGCATGAATTATTATGTTAGAGTCTCAAAGCTCTGAAAACAGCGTTTCTGCTACGGACAAACCTGGTTTGATGCAATGTTACTCAAACTCTTTCAAACATTAAAAAATTGTCAAGTGCATGAATAAAATGCTGTTTGCAATGAAGTAATGCACATCTGAAGGTGTTAGAAGAGATTTGCATGAATTATTATGTTAGAGTCTCAAAGCTCTGAAAACAGCGTTTCTGCTCCGGACAAACCTGGTTTGATGCAATGTTACTCAAACTCTGTCAAACATTAAAAGTTTGTCATGTGCATGAATAAAATGCTGTTTGGCATGCAGTAATGCACATCTGAAGGTGTTAGAAGAGTTTTGCATGAATTAATATGTTAGAGTCTCAAAGCTCTGAAAACAGCGTTTCTGCTCCGGACAGACCTGGTTTGATGCAATGTTACTCAAACTCTGTCAAACATTAAAAGTTTGTCATGTGCATGAATAAAATGGTGTTTGGCATGCAGTAATGCACATCTGAATGTGTTAGAAGAGTTTTGCATGAATTATTATGTTAGAGTCTCAAAGCTCTGAAAACAGCGTTTCTGCTACGGACAAACCTGGTTTGATGCAATGTTACTGAAACTCCGTCAAACATTAAAAAATTGTCAAGTGCATTAATAAAATGCTGTTTGCAATGAAATAATGCACATCTGAAGGTGTTAGAAGAGATTTGCATGAATTATTATGTTAGACTCTCAAAGCTCTGAAAACAGCGTTTCTGCTCCGGACAAACCTGGTTTGATGCAATGTTACTCAAACTCTGTCAAACATTAAAAGTTTGTCATGTGCATGAATAAAATGCTGTTTGGCATGCAGTAATGCACATCTGAAGGTGTTAGAAGAGTTTTGCATGAATTATTATGTTAGAGTCTCAAAGCTCTGAAAACAGCGTTTCTGCTCCGGACAGACCTGGTTTGATGCAATGTTACTCAAACTCTGTCAAACATTAAAAGTTTGTCATGTGCATGAATAAAATGGTGTTTGGCATGCAGTAAAGCACATCTGAATGTGTTAGAAGAGTTTGCATGAATTATTATGTTAGAGTCTCAAAGCTCTGAAAACAGCGTTTCTGCTACGGACAAACCTGGTTTGATGCAATGTTACTGAAACTCTGTCAAACATTAAAAAATTGTCAAGTGCATTAATAAAATGCTGTTTGCAATGAAATAATGCACATCTGAAGGTGTTAGAAGAGATTTGCATGAATTATTATGTTAGACTCTCAAAGCTCTGAAAACAGCGTTTCTGCTCCGGACAAACCTGGTTTGATGCAATGTTACTAAAACTCTGTCAAACATTAAAAGTTTGTCATGTGCATGAATAAAATGCTGTTTGGCATGCAGTAATGCACATCTGGAGGTGTTAGAAGAGTTTTGCATGAATTATTATGTTAGAGTCTCAAAGCTCTGAAAACAGCGTTTCTGCTCCGGAGAAACCTTGTTTGATGCAATGTTACTGAAACTCTGTCAAACATTAAAAAATTGTCAAGTGCATGAATAAAATGCTGTTTGCAATGAAGTAATGCACATCTGAAGGTGTTAGAAGAGATTTGCATGAATTATTATGTTAGAGTCTCAAAGCTCTGAAAACAACGTTTCTGCTCCGGACAAACCTGGTTTGCTGCAATGTTACTCAAACTCTGTCAAACATTAAAAGTTTGTCATGTGCATGAATAAAATGCTGTTTGGCATGCAGTAATGCACATCTGAAGGTGTTAGAAGAGTTTTGCATGAATTATTATGTTAGAGTGTCAAAGCTCTGAAAACAGCGTTTCTGCTCCGGACAAACCTGGTTTGATGCAATGTTACTCAAACTCTGTCAAACATTAAAAGTTTGTCATGTGCATGAATAAAATGCTGTTTGGCGTGCAGTAATGCACATCTGAAGGTGTTAGAAGAGTTTTGCATGAATTATTATGTTAGAGTCTCAAAGCTCTGAAAACAGCGTTTCTGCTCCGGACAAACCTGGTTTGATGCAATGTTACTCAAACTCTGTCAAACATTAAAAAATTGTCAAGTGCATGAATAAAATGCTGTTTGCGATGCAGTAATGCACATCTGAAGGTGTTAGAAGACTTTTGCATGAATTATTATGTTAGAGTGTCAAAGCTCTGAAAACAGCGTTTCTGCTCCGGACAAACCTGGTTTGATGCAATGTTACTCAAACTCTGTCAAACATTAAAAGTTTGTCATGTGCATGAATAAAATGCTGTTTGGCATGCAGTAATGCACATCTGAAGGTGTTAGAAGAGTTTTGCATGAATTATTATGTTAGAGTGTCAAAGCTCTGAAAACAGCGTTTCTGCTCCGGACAAACCTGGTTTGATGCAATGTTACTCAAACTCTGTCAAACATTAAAAAATTGTCAAGTGCATTAATAAAATGCTGTTTGCAATGAAATAATGCACATCTGAAGGTGTTAGAAGAGATTTGCATGAATTATTATGTTAGACTCTCAAAGCTCTGAAAACAGCGTTTCTGCTCCGGACAAACCTGGTTTGATGCAATGTTACTCAAACTCTGTCAAACATTAAAAGTTTGTCATGTGCATGAATAAAATGCTGTTTGGCATGCAGTAATGCACATCTGGAGGTGTTAGAAGAGTTTTGCATGAATTATTATGTTAGAGTCTCAAAGCTCTGAAAACAGCGTTTCTGCTCCGGAGAAACCTTGTTTGATGCAATGTTACTGAAACTCTGTCAAACATTAAAAAATTGTCAAGTGCATGAATAAAATGCTGTTTGCAATGAAGTAATGCACATCTGAAGGTGTTAGAAGAGATTTGCATGAATTATTATGTTAGAGTCTCAAAGCTCTGAAAACAACGTTTCTGCTCCGGACAAACCTGGTTTGATGCAATGTTACTCAAACTCTGTCAAACATTAAAAGTTTGTCATGTGCATGAATAAAATGCTGTTTGGCATGCAGTAATGCACATCTGAAGGTGTTAGAAGAGTTTTGCATGAATTATTATGTTAGAGTGTCAAAGCTCTGAAAACAGCGTTTCTGCTCCGGACAAACCTGGTTTGATGCAATGTTACTCAAACTCTGTCAAACATTAAAAGTTTGTCATGTGCATGAATAAAATGCTGTTTGGCATGCAGTAATGCACATCTGAAGGTGTTAGAAGAGTTTTGCATGAATTATTATGTTAGAGTCTCAAAGCTCTGAAAACAGCGTTTCTGCTCCGGACAAACCTGGTTTGATGCAATGTTACTCAAACTCTGTCAAACATTAAAAAATTGTCAAGTGCATGAATAAAATGCTGTTTGCGATGCAGTAATGCACATCTGAAGGTGTTAGAAGACTTTTGCATGAATTATTATGTTAGAGTGTCAAAGCTCTGAAAACAGCGTTTCTGCTCCGGACAAACCTGGTTTGATGCAATGTTACTCAAACTCTGTCAAACATTAAAAGTTTGTCATGTGCATGAATAAAATGCTGTTTGGCATGCAGTAATGCACATCTGAAGGTGTTAGAAGAGTTTTGCATGAATTATTATGTTAGAGTGTCAAAGCTCTGAAAACAGCGTTTCTGCTCCGGACAAACCTGGTTTGATGCAATGTTACTCAAACTCTGTCAAACATTAAAAGTTTGTCATGTGCATGAATAAAATGCTGTTTGGCATGCAGTAATGCACATCTGAAGGTGTTAGAAGAGTTTTGCATGAATTATTATGTTAGAGTCTCAAAGCTCTGAAAACAGCGTTTTTGCTCCGGACAAACCTGGTTTGATGCAATGTTACTCAAACTCTTTCAAACATTAAAAAATTGTCAAGTGCATGAATAAAATGCTGTTTGCAATGAAGTAATGCACATCTGAAGGTGTTAGAAGAGATTTGCATGAATTATTATGTTAGAGTCTCAAAGCTCTGAAAACAGCGTTTCTGCTCCGGACAAACCTGGTTTGATGCAATGTTACTCAAACTCTGTCAAACATTAAAAGTTTGTCATGTGCATGAATAAAATGCTGTTTGGCATGCAGTAATGCACATCTGAAGGTGTTAGAAGAGTTTTGCATGAATTATTATGTTAGAGTCTCAAAGCTCTGAAAACAGCGTTTCTGCTCCGGACAGACCTGGTTTGATGCAATGTTACTCAAACTCTGTCAAACATTAAAAGTTTGTCATGTGCATGAATAAAATGGTGTTTGGCATGCAGTAATGCACATCTGAATGTGTTAGAAGAGTTTTGCATGAATTATTATGTTAGAGTCTCAAAGCTCTGAAAACAGCGTTTCTGCTACGGACAAACCTGGTTTGATGCAATGTTACTGAAACTCCGTCAAACATTAAAAAATTGTCAAGTGCATTAATAAAATGCTGTTTGCAATGAAATAATGCACATCTGAAGGTGTTAGAAGAGATTTGCATGAATTATTATGTTAGACTCTCAAAGCTCTGAAAACAGCGTTTCTGCTCCGGACAAACCTGGTTTGATGCAATGTTACTCAAACTCTGTCAAACATTAAAAGTTTGTCATGTGCATGAATAAAATGCTGTTTGGCATGCAGTAATGCACATCTGAAGGTGTTAGAAGAGTTTTGCATGAATTATTATGTTAGAGTCTCAAAGCTCTGAAAACAGCGTTTCTGCTCCGGACAAACCTGGTTTGATGCAATGTTACTGAAACTCTGTCAAACATTAAAAAATTGTCAAATGCATGAATAAAATGCTGTTTGCAATGCAGTAATGCACATCTGAAGGTGTTAGAAGAGTTTTGCATGAATTATTATGTTAGAGTGTCAAAGCTCTGAAAACAGCGTTTCTGCTCCTTACAAGCCTGGTTTGATGCAATGTTACTCAAACTCTGTCAAACATTAAAAGTTTGTCATGTGCATGAATAAAATGCTGTTTGGCATGCAGTAATGCACATCTGAAGGTGTTAGAAGAGTTTTGCATGAATTATTATGTTAGAGTGTCAAAGCTCTGAAAACAGCTTTTCTGCTCCGGACAAACCTGGTTTGATGCAATGTTACTCAAACTCTGTCAAACATTAAAAGTTTGTCATGTGCATGAATAAAATGCTGTTTGGCATGCAGTAATGCACATCTGAAGGTGTTAGAAGAGTTTTGCATGAATTATTATGTTAGAGTGTCAAAGCTCTGAAAACAGCTTTTCTGCTCCGGACAAACCTGGTTTGATGCAATGTTACTCAAACTCTGTCAAACATTAAAAGTTTGTCATGTGCATGAATAAAATGCTGTTTGGCATGCAGTAATGCACATCTGAAGGTGTTAGAAGAGATTTGCATGAATTATTATGTTAGAGTCTCAAAGCTCTGAAAACAGCGTTTCTGCTCCGGACAAACCTGGTTTGATGCAATGTTACTCAAACTCTGTCAAACATTAAAAGTTTGTCATGTGCATGAATAAAATGGTGTTTGGCATGCAGTAATGCACATCTGAAGGTGTTAGAAGAGTTTTGCATGAATTATTATGTTAGAGTCTCAAAGCTCTGAAAACAGCGTTTCTGCTCCGGACAAACCTGGTTTGATGCAATGTTACTGAAACTCTGTCAAACATTAAAAAATTGTCAAATGCATGAATAAAATGCTGTTTGCAATGCAGTAATGCACATCTGAAGGTGTTAGAAGAGTTTTGCATGAATTATTATGTTAGAGTGTCAAAGCTCTGAAAACAGCGTTTCTGCTCCTTACAAGCCTGGTTTGATGCAATGTTACTCAAACTCTGTCAAACATTAAAAGTTTGTCATGTGCATGAATAAAATGCTGTTTGGCATGCAGTAATGCACATCTGAAGGTGTTAGAAGAGTTTTGCATGAATTATTATGTTAGAGTGTCAAAGCTCTGAAAACAGCTTTTCTGCTCCGGACAAACCTGGTTTGATGCAATGTTACTCAAACTCTGTCAAACATTAAAAGTTTGTCATGTGCATGAATAAAATGCTGTTTGGCATGCAGTAATGCACATCTGAAGGTGTTAGAAGAGTTTTGCATGAATTATTATGTTAGAGTGTCAAAGCTCTGAAAACAGCTTTTCTGCTCCGGACAAACCTGGTTTGATGCAATGTTACTCAAACTCTGTCAAACATTAAAAGTTTGTCATGTGCATGAATAAAATGCTGTTTGGCATGCAGTAATGCACATCTGAAGGTGTTAGAAGAGTTTTGCATGAATTATTATGTTAGAGTCTCAAAGCTCTGAAAACAGCGTTTCTGCTCCGGACAAACCTGGTTTGATGCAATGTTACTCAAACTCTGTCAAACATTAAAAAATTGTCAAGTGCATGAATAAAATGCTGTTTGCGATGCAGTAATGCACATCTGAAGGTGTTAGAAGAGTTTTTCATAAATTATTATGTTAGAGTCTCAAAGCTCTGAAAACAGCGTTTCTGCTCCGGACAAACCTGGTTTGATGCAATGTTACTCAAACTCTGTCAAACATTAAAAGTTTGTCATGTGCATGAATAAAATGCTGTTTGGCATGCAGTAATGCACATCTGAAGGTGTTAGAAGAGTTTTGCATGAATTATTATGTTAGAGTCTCAAAGCTCTGAAAACAGCGTTTTTGCTCCGGACAAACCTGGTTTGATGCAATGTTACTCAAACTCTTTCAAACATTAAAAAATTGTCAAGTGCATGAATAAAATGTTGTTTGCAATTAAATAATGCACATCTGAAGGTGTTAGAAGAGTTTTGCATGAATTATTATGTTAGAATCTCAAAGCTCTGAAAACAGCGTTTCTGCTCCGGACAAACCTGGTTTGATGCAATGTTACTGAAACTCTGTCAAACATTAAAAAATTGTCAAGTGCATGAATAAAATGCTGTTTGGCATGCAGTAATGCACATCTGAAGGTGTTAGAAGAGTTTTGCATGAATTTAATATGTTAGAGTCTCAAAGCTCTGAAAACAGCGTTTCTGCTCCGGACAAACCTGGTTTGATGCAATGTTACTGAAACTCTGTCAAACATTAAAAAATTGTCAAATGCATGAATAAAATGCTGTTTGCAATGCAGTAATGCACATCTGAAGGTGTTAGAAGACTTTTGCATGAATTATTATGTTAGAGTGTCAAAGCTCTGAAAACAGCGTTTCTGCTCCGGACAAACCTGGTTTGATGCAATGTTACTCAAACTCTGTCAAACATTAAAAGTTTGTCATGTGCATGAATAAAATGCTGTTTGGTATGCAGTAATGCACATCTGAAGGTGTTAGAAGAGTTTTGCATGAATTATTATGTTAGAGTGTCAAAGCTCTGAAAACAGCGTTTCTGCTCCGGACAAACCTGGTTTGATGCAATGTTACTCAAACTCTGTCAAACATTAAAAGTTTGTCATGTGCATGAATAAAATGCTGTTTGGCATGCAGTAATGCACATCTGAAGGTGTTAGAAGAGTTTTGCATGAATTATTATGTTAGAGTCTCAAAGCTCTGAAAACAGCGTTTTTGCTCCGGACAAACCTGGTTTGATGCAATGTTACTCAAACTCTTTCAAACATTAAAAAATTGTCAAGTGCATGAATAAAATGCTGTTTGCAATTAAGTAATGCACATCTGAAGGTGTTAGAAGAGATTTGCATTATGTATTATGTTAAAGTCTCAAAGCTCTGAAAACAGCGTTTCTGCTCCGGACAAACCTGGTTTGATGCAATGTTACTCAAACTCTGTCAAACATTAAAAGTTTGTCATGTGCATGAATAAAATGGTGTTTGGCATGCAGTAATGCACATCTGAATGTGTTAGAAGAGTTTTGCATGAATTATTATGTTAGAGTCTCAAAGCTCTGAAAACAGCGTTTCTGCTACGGACAAACCTGGTTTGATGCAATGTTACTGAAACTCCGTCAAACATTAAAAAATTGTCAAGTGCATTAATAAAATGCTGTTTGCAATGAAATAATGCACATCTGAAGGTGTTAGAAGAGATTTGCATGAATTATTATGTTAGACTCTCAAAGCTCTGAAAACAGCGTTTCTGCTCCGGACAAACCTGGTTTGATGCAATGTTACTCAAACTCTGTCAAACATTAAAAGTTTGTCATGTGCATGAATAAAATGCTGTTTGGCATGCAGTAATGCACATCTGAAGGTGTTAGAAGAGTTTTGCATGAATTATTATGTTAGAGTCTCAAAGCTCTGAAAACAGCGTTTCTGCTCCGGACAGACCTGGTTTGATGCAATGTTACTCAAACTCTGTCAAACATTAAAAGTTTGTCATGTGCATGAATAAAATGGTGTTTGGCATGCAGTAATGCACATCTGAATGTGTTAGAAGAGTTTTGCATGAATTATTATGTTAGAGTCTCAAAGCTCTGAAAACAGCGTTTCTGCTACGGACAAACCTGGTTTGATGCAATGTTACTCAAACTCTGTCAAACATTAAAAAATTGTCAAGTGCATTAATAAAATGCTGTTTGCAATGAAATAATGCACATCTGAAGGTGTTAGAAGAGATTTGCATGAATTATTATGTTAGACTCTCAAAGCTCTGAAAACAGCGTTTCTGCTCCGGACAAACCTGGTTTGATGCAATGTTACTCAAACTCTGTCAAACATTAAAAGTTTGTCATGTGCATGAATAAAATGCTGTTTGGCATGCAGTAATGCACATCTGGAGGTGTTAGAAGAGTTTTGCATGAATTATTATGTTAGAGTCTCAAAGCTCTGAAAACAGCGTTTCTGCTCCGGAGAAACCTTGTTTGATGCAATGTTACTGAAACTCTGTCAAACATTAAAAAATTGTCAAGTGCATGAATAAAATGCTGTTTGCAATGAAGTAATGCACATCTGAAGGTGTTAGAAGAGATTTGCATGAATTATTATGTTAGAGTCTCAAAGCTCTGAAAACAACGTTTCTGCTCCGGACAAACCTGGTTTGATGCAATGTTACTCAAACTCTGTCAAACATTAAAAGTTTGTCATGTGCATGAATAAAATGCTGTTTGGCATGCAGTAATGCACATCTGAAGGTGTTAGAAGAGTTTTGCATGAATTATTATGTTAGAGTGTCAAAGCTCTGAAAACAGCGTTTCTGCTCCGGACAAACCTGGTTTGATGCAATGTTACTCAAACTCTGTCAAACATTAAAAGTTTGTCATGTGCATGAATAAAATGCTGTTTGGCATGCAGTAATGCACATCTGAAGGTGTTAGAAGAGTTTTGCATGAATTATTATGTTAGAGTCTCAAAGCTCTGAAAACAGCGTTTCTGCTCCGGACAAACCTGGTTTGATGCAATGTTACTCAAACTCTGTCAAACATTAAAAAATTGTCAAGTGCATGAATAAAATGCTGTTTGCGATGCAGTAATGCACATCTGAAGGTGTTAGAAGAGTTTTTCATAAATTATTATGTTAGAGTCTCAAAGCTCTGAAAACAGCGTTTCTGCTCCGGACAAACCTGGTTTGATGCAATGTTACTCAAACTCTGTCAAACATTAAAAGTTTGTCATGTGCATGAATAAAATGCTGTTTGGCATGCAGTAATGCACATCTGAAGGTGTTAGAAGAGTTTTGCATGAATTATTATGTTAGAGTCTCAAAGCTCTGAAAACAGCGTTTTTGCTCCGGACAAACCTGGTTTGATGCAATGTTACTCAAACTCTTTCAAACATTAAAAAATTGTCAAGTGCATGAATAAAATGCTGTTTGCAATGAAATAATGCACATCTGAAGGTGTTAGAAGAGTTTTGCATGAATTATTATGTTAGAATCTCAAAGCTCTGAAAACAGCGTTTCTGCTCCGGACAAACCTGGTTTGATGCAATGTTACTGAAACTCTGTCAAACATTAAAAAATTGTCAAGTGCATGAATAAAATGCTGTTTGGCATGCAGTAATGCACATCTGAAGGTGTTAGAAGAGTTTTGCATGAATTTAATATGTTAGAGTCTCAAAGCTCTGAAAACAGCGTTTCTGCTCCGGACAAACCTGGTTTGATGCAATGTTACTGAAACTCTGTCAAACATTAAAAAATTGTCAAATGCATGAATAAAATGCTGTTTGCAATGCAGTAATGCACATCTGAAGGTGTTAGAAGACTTTTGCATGAATTATTATGTTAGAGTGTCAAAGCTCTGAAAACAGCGTTTCTGCTCCGGACAAACCTGGTTTGATGCAATGTTACTCAAACTCTGTCAAACATTAAAAGTTTGTCATGTGCATGAATAAAATGCTGTTTGGTATGCAGTAATGCACATCTGAAGGTGTTAGAAGAGTTTTGCATGAATTATTATGTTAGAGTGTCAAAGCTCTGAAAACAGCGTTTCTGCTCCGGACAAACCTGGTTTGATGCAATGTTACTCAAACTCTGTCAAACATTAAAAGTTTGTCATGTGCATGAATAAAATGCTGTTTGGCATGCAGTAATGCACATCTGAAGGTGTTAGAAGAGTTTTGCATGAATTATTATGTTAGAGTCTCAAAGCTCTGAAAACAGCGTTTTTGCTCCGGACAAACCTGGTTTGATGCAATGTTACTCAAACTCTTTCAAACATTAAAAAATTGTCAAGTGCATGAATAAAATGCTGTTTGCAATGAAGTAATGCACATCTGAAGGTGTTAGAAGAGATTTGCATTATGTATTATGTTAAAGTCTCAAAGCTCTGAAAACAGCGTTTCTGCTCCGGACAAACCTGGTTTGATGCAATGTTACTCAAACTCTGTCAAACATTAAAAGTTTGTCATGTGCATGAATAAAATGGTGTTTGGCATGCAGTAATGCACATCTGAATGTGTTAGAAGAGTTTTGCATGAATTATTATGTTAGAGTCTCAAAGCTCTGAAAACAGCGTTTCTGCTACGGACAAACCTGGTTTGATGCAATGTTACTGAAACTCCGTCAAACATTAAAAAATTGTCAAGTGCATTAATAAAATGCTGTTTGCAATGAAATAATGCACATCTGAAGGTGTTAGAAGAGATTTGCATGAATTATTATGTTAGACTCTCAAAGCTCTGAAAACAGCGTTTCTGCTCCGGACAAACCTGGTTTGATGCAATGTTACTCAAACTCTGTCAAACATTAAAAGTTTGTCATGTGCATGAATAAAATGGTGTTTGGCATGCAGTAATGCACATCTGAAGGTGTTAGAAGAGTTTTGCATGAATTATTATGTTAGAGTCTCAAAGCTCTGAAAACAGCGTTTCTGCTCCGGACAGACCTGGTTTGATGCAATGTTACTCAAACTCTGTCAAACATTAAAAGTTTGTCATGTGCATGAATAAAATGGTGTTTGGCATGCAGTAATGCACATCTGAATGTGTTAGAAGAGTTTTGCATGAATTATTATGTTAGAGTCTCAAAGCTCTGAAAACAGCGTTTCTGCTACGGACAAACCTGGTTTGATGCAATGTTACTCAAACTCTGTCAAACATTAAAAAATTGTCAAGTGCATTAATAAAATGCTGTTTGCAATGAAATAATGCACATCTGAAGGTGTTAGAAGAGATTTGCATGAATTATTATGTTAGACTCTCAAAGCTCTGAAAACAGCGTTTCTGCTCCGGAGAAACCTTGTTTGATGCAATGTTACTGAAACTCTGTCAAACATTAAAAAATTGTCAAGTGCATGAATAAAATGCTGTTTGCAATGAAGTAATGCACATCTGAAGGTGTTAGAAGAGATTTGCATGAATTATTATGTTAGAGTCTCAAAGCTCTGAAAACAACGTTTCTGCTCCGGACAAACCTGGTTTGATGCAATGTTACTCAAACTCTGTCAAACATTAAAAGTTTGTCATGTGCATGAATAAAATGCTGTTTGGCATGCAGTAATGCACATCTGAAGGTGTTAGAAGAGTTTTGCATGAATTATTATGTTAGAGTGTCAAAGCTCTGAAAACAGCGTTTCTGCTCCGGACAAACCTGGTTTGATGCAATGTTACTCAAACTCTGTCAAACATTAAAAGTTTGTCATGTGCATGAATAAAATGCTGTTTGGCATGCAGTAATGCACATCTGAAGGTGTTAGAAGAGTTTTGCATGAATTATTATGTTAGAGTCTCAAAGCTCTGAAAACAGCGTTTCTGCTCCGGACAAACCTGGTTTGATGCAATGTTACTCAAACTCTGTCAAACATTAAAAAATTGTCAAGTGCATGAATAAAATGCTGTTTGCGATGCAGTAATGCACATCTGAAGGTGTTAGAAGAGTTTTTCATAAATTATTATGTTAGAGTCTCAAAGCTCTGAAAACAGCGTTTCTGCTCCGGACAAACCTGGTTTGATGCAATGTTACTCAAACTCTGTCAAACATTAAAAGTTTGTCATGTGCATGAATAAAATGCTGTTTGGCATGCAGTAATGCACATCTGAAGGTGTTAGAAGAGTTTTGCATGAATTATTATGTTAGAGTCTCAAAGCTCTGAAAACAGCGTTTTTGCTCCGGACAAACCTGGTTTGATGCAATGTTACTCAAACTCTTTCAAACATTAAAAAATTGTCAAGTGCATGAATAAAATGCTGTTTGCAATGAAATAATGCACATCTGAAGGTGTTAGAAGAGTTTTGCATGAATTATTATGTTAGAATCTCAAAGCTCTGAAAACAACGTTTCTGCTCCGGACAAACCTGGTTTGATGCAATGTTACTGAAACTCTGTCAAACATTAAAAAATTGTCAAGTGCATGAATAAAATGCTGTTTGGCATGCAGTAATGCACATCTGAAGGTGTTAGAAGAGTTTTGCATGAATTTAATATGTTAGAGTCTCAAAGCTCTGAAAACAGCGTTTCTGCTCCGGACAAACCTGGTTTGATGCAATGTTACTGAAACTCTGTCAAACATTAAAAAATTGTCAAATGCATGAATAAAATGCTGTTTGCAATGCAGTAATGCACATCTGAAGGTGTTAGAAGACTTTTGCATGAATTATTATGTTAGAGTGTCAAAGCTCTGAAAACAGCGTTTCTGCTCCGGACAAACCTGGTTTGATGCAATGTTACTCAAACTCTGTCAAACATTAAAAGTTTGTCATGTGCATGAATAAAATGCTGTTTGGTATGCAGTAATGCACATCTGAAGGTGTTAGAAGAGTTTTGCATGAATTATTATGTTAGAGTGTCAAAGCTCTGAAAACAGCGTTTCTGCTCCGGACAAACCTGGTTTGATGCAATGTTACTCAAACTCTGTCAAACATTAAAAGTTTGTCATGTGCATGAATAAAATGCTGTTTGGCATGCAGTAATGCACATCTGAAGGTGTTAGAAGAGTTTTGCATGAATTATTATGTTAGAGTCTCAAAGCTCTGAAAACAGCGTTTTTGCTCCGGACAAACCTGGTTTGATGCAATGTTACTCAAACTCTTTCAAACATTAAAAAATTGTCAAGTGCATGAATAAAATGCTGTTTGCAATGAAATAATGCACATCTGAAGGTGTTAGAAGAGATTTGCATGAATTATTATGTTAGACTCTCAAAGCTCTGAAAACAGCGTTTCTGCTCCGGACAAACCTGGTTTGATGCAATGTTACTCAAACTCTGTCAAACATTAAAAGTTTGTCATGTGCATGAATAAAATGCTGTTTGGCATGCAGTAATGCACATCTGAAGGTGTTAGAAGAGTTTTGCATGAATTATTATGTTAGAGTGTCAAAGCTCTGAAAACAGCGTTTCTGCTCCGGACAAACCTGGTTTGATGCAATGTTACTCAAACTCTGTCAAACATTAAAAGTTTGTCATGTGCATGAATAAAATGCTGTTTGGCATGCAGTAATGCACATCTGAAGGTGTTAGAAGAGTTTTGCATGAATTATTATGTTAGAGTCTCAAAGCTCTGAAAACAGCGTTTCTGCTCCGGACAAACCTGGTTTGATGCAATGTTACTCAAACTCTGTCAAACATTAAAAAATTGTCAAGTGCATGAATAAAATGCTGTTTGCGATGCAGTAATGCACATCTGAAGGTGTTAGAAGAGTTTTTCATAAATTATTATGTTAGAGTCTCAAAGCTCTGAAAACAGCGTTTCTGCTCCGGACAAACCTGGTTTGATGCAATGTTACTCAAACTCTGTCAAACATTAAAAGTTTGTCATGTGCATGAATAAAATGCTGTTTGGCATGCAGTAATGCACATCTGAAGGTGTTAGAAGAGTTTTGCATGAATTATTATGTTAGAGTCTCAAAGCTCTGAAAACAGCGTTTTTGCTCCGGACAAACCTGGTTTGATGCAATGTTACTCAAACTCTTTCAAACATTAAAAAATTGTCAAGTGCATGAATACAATGCTGTTTGCAATGAAATAATGCACATCTGAAGGTGTTAGAAGAGTTTTGCATGAATTATTATGTTAGAATCTCAAAGCTCTGAAAACAGCGTTTCTGCTCCGGACAAACCTGGTTTGATGCAATGTTACTGAAACTCTGTCAAACATTAAAAAATTGTCAAGTGCATGAATAAAATGCTGTTTGGCATGCAGTAATGCACATCTGAAGGTGTTAGAAGAGTTTTGCATGAATTTAATATGTTAGAGTCTCAAAGCTCTGAAAACAGCGTTTCTGCTCCGGACAAACCTGGTTTGATGCAATGTTACTGAAACTCTGTCAAACATTAAAAAATTGTCAAATGCATGAATAAAATGCTGTTTGCAATGCAGTAATGCACATCTGAAGGTGTTAGAAGACTTTTGCATGAATTATTATGTTAGAGTGTCAAAGCTCTGAAAACAGCGTTTCTGCTCCGGACAAACCTGGTTTGATGCAATGTTACTCAAACTCTGTCAAACATTAAAAGTTTGTCATGTGCATGAATAAAATGCTGTTTGGTATGCAGTAATGCACATCTGAAGGTGTTAGAAGAGTTTTGCATGAATTATTATGTTAGAGTGTCAAAGCTCTGAAAACAGCGTTTCTGCTCCGGACAAACCTGGTTTGATGCAATGTTACTCAAACTCTGTCAAACATTAAAAGTTTGTCATGTGCATGAATAAAATGCTGTTTGGCATGCAGTAATGCACATCTGAAGGTGTTAGAAGAGTTTTGCATGAATTATTATGTTAGAGTCTCAAAGCTCTGAAAACAGCGTTTTTGCTCCGGACAAACCTGGTTTGATGCAATGTTACTCAAACTCTTTCAAACATTAAAAAATTGTCAAGTGCATGAATAAAATGCTGTTTGCAATTAAGTAATGCACATCTGAAGGTGTTAGAAGAGATTTGCATTATGTATTATGTTAAAGTCTCAAAGCTCTGAAAACAGCGTTTCTGCTCCGGACAAACCTGGTTTGATGCAATGTTACTCAAACTCTGTCAAACATTAAAAGTTTGTCATGTGCATGAATAAAATGGTGTTTGGCATGCAGTAATGCACATCTGAATGTGTTAGAAGAGTTTTGCATGAATTATTATGTTAGAGTCTCAAAGCTCTGAAAACAGCGTTTCTGCTACGGACAAACCTGGTTTGATGCAATGTTACTCAAACTCTTTCAAACATTAAAAAATTGTCAAGTGCATGAATAAAATGCTGTTTGCAATGAAGTAATGCACATCTGAAGGTGTTAGAAGAGATTTGCATGAATTATTATGTTAGAGTCTCAAAGCTCTGAAAACAGCGTTTCTGCTCCGGACAAACCTGGTTTGATGCAATGTTACTCAAACTCTGTCAAACATTAAAAGTTTGTCATGTGCATGAATAAAATGGTGTTTGGCATGCAGTAATGCACATCTGAATGTGTTAGAAGAGTTTTGCATGAATTATTATGTTAGAGTCTCAAAGCTCTGAAAACAGCGTTTCTGCTACGGACAAACCTGGTTTGATGCAATGTTACTGAAACTCCGTCAAACATTAAAAAATTGTCAAGTGCATTAATAAAATGCTGTTTGCAATGAAATAATGCACATCTGAAGGTGTTAGAAGAGATTTGCATGAATTATTATGTTAGACTCTCAAAGCTCTGAAAACAGCGTTTCTGCTCCGGACAAACCTGGTTTGATGCAATGTTACTCAAACTCTGTCAAACATTAAAAGTTTGTCATGTGCATGAATAAAATGCTGTTTGGCATGCAGTAATGCACAACTGAAGGTGTTAGAAGAGTTTTGCATGAATTATTATGTTAGAGTCTCAAAGCTCTGAAAACAGCGTTTCTGCTCCGGACAGACCTGGTTTGATGCAATGTTACTCAAACTCTGTCAAACATTAAAAGTTTGTCATGTGCATGAATAAAATGGTGTTTGGCATGCAGTAAAGCACATCTGAATGTGTTAGAAGAGTTTGCATGAATTATTATGTTAGAGTCTCAAAGCTCTGAAAACAGCGTTTCTGCTACGGACAAACCTGGTTTGATGCAATGTTACTGAAACTCTGTCAAACATTAAAAAATTGTCAAGTGCATTAATAAAATGCTGTTTGCAATGAAATAATGCACATCTGAAGGTGTTAGAAGAGATTTGCATGAATTATTATGTTAGACTCTCAAAGCTCTGAAAACAGCGTTTCTGCTCCGGACAAACCTGGTTTGATGCAATGTTACTGAAACTCTGTCAAACATTAAAAAATTGTCAAGTGCATGAATAAAATGCTGTTTGCAATGAAGTAATGCACATCTGAAGGTGTTAGAAGAGATTTGCATGAATTATTATGTTAGAGTCTCAAAGCTCTGAAAACAACGTTTCTGCTCCGGACAAACCTGGTTTGATGCAATGTTACTCAAACTCTGTCAAACATTAAAAGTTTGTCATGTGCATGAATAAAATGCTTTTTGGCATGCAGTAATGCACATCTGAAGGTGTTAGAAGAGTTTTGCATGAATTATTATGTTAGAGTGTCAAAGCTCTGAAAACAGCGTTTCTGCTCCGGACAAACCTGGTTTGATGCAATGTTACTCAAACTCTGTCAAACATTAAAAGTTTGTCATGTGCATGAATAAAATGCTGTTTGGAATGCAGTAATGCACATCTGAAGGTGTTAGAAGAGTTTTGCATGAATTATTATGTTAGAGTCTCAAAGCTCTGAAAACAGCGTTTCTGCTCCGGACAAACCTGGTTTGATGCAATGTTACTCAAACTCTGTCAAACATTAAAAAATTGTCAAGTGCATGAATAAAATGCTGTTTGCGATGCAGTAATGCACATCTGAAGGTGTTAGAAGACTTTTGCATGAATTATTATGTTAGAGTGTCAAAGCTCTGAAAACAGCGTTTCTGCTCCGGACAAACCTGGTTTGATGCAATGTTACTCAAACTCTGTCAAACATTAAAAGTTTGTCATGTGCATGAATAAAATGCTGTTTGGCATGCAGTAATGCACATCTGAAGGTGTTAGAAGAGTTTTGCATGAATTATTATGTTAGAGTGTCAAAGCTCTGAAAACAGCGTTTCTGCTCCGGACAAACCTGGTTTGATGCAATGTTACTCAAACTCTGTCAAACATTAAAAGTTTGTCATGTGCATGAATAAAATGTTGTTTGGCATGCAGTAATGCACATCTGAAGGTGTTAGAAGAGTTTTGCATGAATTATTATGTTAGAGTCTCAAAGCTCTGAAAACAGCGTTTTTGCTCCGGACAAACCTGGTTTGATGCAATGTTACTCAAACTCTTTCAAACATTAAAAAATTGTCAAGTGCATTAATAAAATGCTGTTTGAAATGAAATAATGCACATCTGAAGGTGTTAGAAGAGATTTGCATGAATTATTATGTTAGACTCTCAAAGCTCTGAAAACAGCGTTTCTGCTGCGGACAAACCTGGTTTGATGCAATGTTACTCAAACTCTGTCAAACATTAAAAGTTTGTCATGTGCATGAATAAAATGCTGTTTGGCATGCAGTAATGCACATCTGGAGGTGTTAGAAGAGTTTTGCATGAATTATTATGTTAGAGTCTCAAAGCTCTGAAAACAGCGTTTCTGCTCCGGAGAAACCTTGTTTGATGCAATGTTACTGAAACTCTGTCAAACATTAAAAAATTGTCAAGTGCATGAATAAAATGCTGTTTGCAATGAAGTAATGCACATCTGAAGGTGTTAGAAGAGATTTGCATGAATTATTATGTTAGAGTCTCAAAGCTCTGAAAACAGCGTTTCTGCTCCGGACAAACCTGGTTTGATGCAATGTTACTCAAACTCTGTCAAACATTAAAAGTTTGTCATGTGCATGAATAAAATGCTGTTTGGCATGCAGTAATGCACATCTGAAGGTGTTAGAAGAGTTTTGCATGAATTATTATGTTAGAGTGTCAAAGCTCTGAAAACAGCGTTTCTGCTCCGGACAAACCTGGTTTGATGCAATGTTACTCAAACTCTGTCAAACATTAAAAGTTTGTCATGTGCATGAATAAAATGCTGTTTGGCATGCAGTAATGCACATCTGAAGGTGTTAGAAGAGTTTTGCATGAATTATTATGTTAGAGTCTCAAAGCTCTGAAAACAGCGTTTTTGCTCCGGACAAACCTGGTTTGATGCAATGTTACTCAAACTCTTTCAAACATTAAAAAATTGTCAAGTGCATGAATAAAATGCTGTTTGCAATGAAGTAATGCACATCTGAAGGTGTTAGAAGAGATTTGCATGAATTATTATGTTAGAGTCTCAAAGCTCTGAAAACAGCGTTTCTGCTCCGGACAAACCTGGTTTGATGCAATGTTACTCAAACTCTGTCAAACATTAAAAGTTTGTCATGTGCATGAATAAAATGCTGTTTGGCATGCAGTAATGCACATCTGAAGGTGTTAGAAGAGTTTTGCATGAATTATTATGTTAGAGTCTCAAAGCTCTGAAAACAGCGTTTCTGCTCCGGACAGACCTGGTTTGATGCAATGTTACTCAAACTCTGTCAAACATTAAAAGTTTGTCATGTGCATGAATAAAATGGTGTTTGGCATGCAGTAATGCACATCTGAATGTGTTAGAAGAGTTTTGCATGAATTATTATGTTAGAGTCTCAAAGCTCTGAAAACAGCGTTTCTGCTACGGACAAACCTGGTTTGATGCAATGTTACTGAAACTCCGTCAAACATTAAAAAATTGTCAAGTGCATTAATAAAATGCTGTTTGCAATGAAATAATGCACATCTGAAGGTGTTAGAAGAGATTTGCATGAATTATTATGTTAGACTCTCAAAGCTCTGAAAACAGCGTTTCTGCTCCGGACAAACCTGGTTTGATGCAATGTTACTCAAACTCTGTCAAACATTAAAAGTTTGTCATGTGCATGAATAAAATGCTGTTTGGCATGCAGTAATGCACATCTGAAGGTGTTAGAAGAGTTTTGCATGAATTATTATGTTAGAGTCTCAAAGCTCTGAAAACAGCGTTTCTGCTCCGGACAAACCTGGTTTGATGCAATGTTACTGAAACTCTGTCAAACATTAAAAAATTGTCAAATGCATGAATAAAATGCTGTTTGCAATGCAGTAATGCACATCTGAAGGTGTTAGAAGAGTTTTGCATGAATTATTATGTTAGAGTGTCAAAGCTCTGAAAACAGCGTTTCTGCTCCTTACAAGCCTGGTTTGATGCAATGTTACTCAAACTCTGTCAAACATTAAAAGTTTGTCATGTGCATGAATAAAATGCTGTTTGGCATGCAGTAATGCACATCTGAAGGTGTTAGAAGAGTTTTGCATGAATTATTATGTTAGAGTGTCAAAGCTCTGAAAACAGCTTTTCTGCTCCGGACAAACCTGGTTTGATGCAATGTTACTCAAACTCTGTCAAACATTAAAAGTTTGTCATGTGCATGAATAAAATGCTGTTTGGCATGCAGTAATGCACATCTGAAGGTGTTAGAAGAGTTTTGCATGAATTATTATGTTAGAGTGTCAAAGCTCTGAAAACAGCTTTTCTGCTCCGGACAAACCTGGTTTGATGCAATGTTACTCAAACTCTGTCAAACATTAAAAGTTTGTCATGTGCATGAATAAAATGCTGTTTGGCATGCAGTAATGCACATCTGAAGGTGTTAGAAGAGTTTTGCATGAATTATTATGTTAGAGTGTCAAAGCTCTGAAAACAGCGTTTCTGCTCCGGACAAACCTGGTTTGATGCAATGTTACTCAAACTCTGTCAAACATTAAAAGTTTGTCATGTGCATGAATAAAATGCTGTTTGGCATGCAGTAATGCACATCTGAAGGTGTTAGAAGAGTTTTGCATGAATTATTATGTTAGAGTCTCAAAGCTCTGAAAACAGCGTTTTTGCTCCGGACAAACCTGGTTTGATGCAATGTTACTCAAACTCTTTCAAACATTAAAAAATTGTCAAGTGCATGAATAAAATGCTGTTTGCAATGAAGTAATGCACATCTGAAGGTGTTAGAAGAGATTTGCATGAATTATTATGTTAGAGTCTCAAAGCTCTGAAAACAGCGTTTCTGCTCCGGACAAACCTGGTTTGATGCAATGTTACTCAAACTCTGTCAAACATTAAAAGTTTGTCATGTGCATGAATAAAATGCTGTTTGGCATGCAGTAATGCACATCTGAAGGTGTTAGAAGAGTTTTGCATGAATTATTATGTTAGAGTCTCAAAGCTCTGAAAACAGCGTTTCTGCTCCGGACAGACCTGGTTTGATGCAATATTACTCAAACTCTGTCAAACATTAAAAGTTTGTCATGTGCATGAATAAAATGATGTTTGGCATGCAGTAATGCACATCTGAAGGTGTTAGAAGAGTTTTGCATGAATTATTATGTTAGAGTCTCAAAGCTCTGAAAACAGCGTTTCTGCTCCGGACAGACCTGGTTTGATGCAATGTTACTCAAACTCTGTCAAACATTAAAAGTTTGTCATGTGCATGAATAAAATGGTGTTTGGCATGCAGTAATGCACATCTGAATGTGTTAGAAGAGTTTTGCATGAATTATTATGTTAGAGTCTCAAAGCTCTGAAAACAGCGTTTCTGCTCCGGACAAACCTGGTTTGATGCAATGTTACTGAAACTCTGTCAAACATTAAAAAATTGTCAAATGCATGAATAAAATGCTGTTTGCAATGCAGTAATGCACATCTGAAGGTGTTAGAAGAGTTTTGCATGAATTATTATGTTAGAGTCTCAAAGCTCTGAAAACAGCGTTTTTGCTCCGGACAAACCTGGTTTGATGCAATGTTACTCAAACTCTTTCAAACATTAAAAAATTGTCAAGTGCATGAATAAAATGCTGTTTGCAATGAAGTAATGCACATCTGAAGGTGTTAGAAGAGATTTGCATGAATTATTATGTTAGAGTCTCAAAGCTCTGAAAACAGCGTTTCTGCTCCGGACAAACCTGGTTTGATGCAATGTTACTCAAACTCTGTCAAACATTAAAAGTTTGTCATGTGCATGAATAAAATGCTGTTTGGCATGCAGTAATGCACATCTGAAGGTGTTAGAAGAGTTTTGCATGAATTATTATGTTAGAGTCTCAAAGCTCTGAAAACAGCGTTTCTGCTCCGGACAGACCTGGTTTGATGCAATGTTACTCAAACTCTGTCAAACATTAAAAGTTTGTCATGTGCATGAATAAAATGGTGTTTGGCATGCAGTAATGCACATCTGAATGTGTTAGAAGAGTTTTGCATGAATTATTATGTTAGAGTCTCAAAGCTCTGAAAACAGCGTTTCTGCTACGGACAAACCTGGTTTGATGCAATGTTACTGAAACTCCGTCAAACATTAAAAAATTGTCAAGTGCATTAATAAAATGCTGTTTGCAATGAAATAATGCACATCTGAAGGTGTTAGAAGAGATTTGCATGAATTATTATGTTAGACTCTCAAAGCTCTGAAAACAGCGTTTCTGCTCCGGACAAACCTGGTTTGATGCAATGTTACTCAAACTCTGTCAAACATTAAAAGTTTGTCATGTGCATGAATAAAATGCTGTTTGGCATGCAGTAATGCACATCTGAAGGTGTTAGAAGAGTTTTGCATGAATTATTATGTTAGAGTCTCAAAGCTCTGAAAACAGCGTTTCTGCTCCGGACAAACCTGGTTTGATGCAATGTTACTGAAACTCTGTCAAACATTAAAAAATTGTCAAATGCATGAATAAAATGCTGTTTGCAATGCAGTAATGCACATCTGAAGGTGTTAGAAGAGTTTTGCATGAATTATTATGTTAGAGTGTCAAAGCTCTGAAAACAGCGTTTCTGCTCCTTACAAGCCTGGTTTGATGCAATGTTACTCAAACTCTGTCAAACATTAAAAGTTTGTCATGTGCATGAATAAAATGCTGTTTGGCATGCAGTAATGCACATCTGAAGGTGTTAGAAGAGTTTTGCATGAATTATTATGTTAGAGTGTCAAAGCTCTGAAAACAGCTTTTCTGCTCCGGACAAACCTGGTTTGATGCAATGTTACTCAAACTCTGTCAAACATTAAAAGTTTGTCATGTGCATGAATAAAATGCTGTTTGGCATGCAGTAATGCACATCTGAAGGTGTTAGAAGAGTTTTGCATGAATTATTATGTTAGAGTGTCAAAGCTCTGAAAACAGCTTTTCTGCTCCGGACAAACCTGGTTTGATGCAATGTTACTCAAACTCTGTCAAACATTAAAAGTTTGTCATGTGCATGAATAAAATGCTGTTTGGCATGCAGTAATGCACATCTGAAGGTGTTAGAAGAGATTTGCATGAATTATTATGTTAGAGTCTCAAAGCTCTGAAAACAGCGTTTCTGCTCCGGACAAACCTGGTTTGATGCAATGTTACTCAAACTCTGTCAAACATTAAAAGTTTGTCATGTGCATGAATAAAATGGTGTTTGGCATGCAGTAATGCACATCTGAATGTGTTAGAAGAGTTTTGCATGAATTATTATGTTAGAGTCTCAAAGCTCTGAAAACAGCGTTTCTGCTACGGACAAACCTGGTTTGATGCAATGTTACTCAAACTCTTTCAAACATTAAAAAATTGTCAAGTGCATGAATAAAATGCTGTTTGCAATGAAGTAATGCACATCTGAAGGTGTTAGAAGAGATTTGCATGAATTATTATGTTAGAGTCTCAAAGCTCTGAAAACAGCGTTTCTGCTCCGGACAAACCTGGTTTGATGCAATGTTACTCAAACTCTGTCAAACATTAAAAGTTTGTCATGTGCATGAATAAAATGCTGTTTGGCATGCAGTAATGCACATCTGAAGGTGTTAGAAGAGTTTTGCATGAATTATTATGTTAGAGTCTCAAAGCTCTGAAAACAGCGTTTCTGCTCCGGACAGACCTGGTTTGATGCAATGTTACTCAAACTCTGTCAAACATTAAAAGTTTGTCATGTGCATGAATAAAATGGTGTTTGGCATGCAGTAATGCACATCTGAATGTGTTAGAAGAGTTTTGCATGAATTATTATGTTAGAGTCTCAAAGCTCTGAAAACAGCGTTTCTGCTACGGACAAACCTGGTTTGATGCAATGTTACTGAAACTCCGTCAAACATTAAAAAATTGTCAAGTGCATTAATAAAATGCTGTTTGCAATGAAATAATGCACATCTGAAGGTGTTAGAAGAGATTTGCATGAATTATTATGTTAGACTCTCAAAGCTCTGAAAACAGCGTTTCTGCTCCGGACAAACCTGGTTTGATGCAATGTTACTCAAACTCTGTCAAACATTAAAAGTTTGTCATGTGCATGAATAAAATGCTGTTTGGCATGCAGTAATGCACATCTGAAGGTGTTAGAAGAGTTTTGCATGAATTATTATGTTAGAGTCTCAAAGCTCTGAAAACAGCGTTTCTGCTCCGGACAGACCTGGTTTGATGCAATGTTACTCAAACTCTGTCAAACATTAAAAGTTTGTCATGTGCATGAATAAAATGGTGTTTGGCATGCAGTAATGCACATCTGAATGTGTTAGAAGAGTTTTGCATGAATTATTATGTTAGAGTCTCAAAGCTCTGAAAACAGCGTTTCTGCTACGGACAAACCTGGTTTGATGCAATGTTACTCAAACTCTGTCAAACATTAAAAAATTGTCAAGTGCATTAATAAAATGCTGTTTGCAATGAAATAATGCACATCTGAAGGTGTTAGAAGAGATTTGCATGAATTATTATGTTAGACTCTCAAAGCTCTGAAAACAGCGTTTCTGCTCCGGACAAACCTGGTTTGATGCAATGTTACTCAAACTCTGTCAAACATTAAAAGTTTGTCATGTGCATGAATAAAATGCTGTTTGGCATGCAGTAATGCACATCTGGAGGTGTTAGAAGAGTTTTGCATGAATTATTATGTTAGAGTCTCAAAGCTCTGAAAACAGCGTTTCTGCTCCGGAGAAACCTTGTTTGATGCAATGTTACTGAAACTCTGTCAAACATTAAAAAATTGTCAAGTGCATGAATAAAATGCTGTTTGCAATGAAGTAATGCACATCTGAAGGTGTTAGAAGAGATTTGCATGAATTATTATGTTAGAGTCTCAAAGCTCTGAAAACAACGTTTCTGCTCCGGACAAACCTGGTTTGATGCAATGTTACTCAAACTCTGTCAAACATTAAAAGTTTGTCATGTGCATGAATAAAATGCTGTTTGGCATGCAGTAATGCACATCTGAAGGTGTTAGAAGAGTTTTGCATGAATTATTATGTTAGAGTGTCAAAGCTCTGAAAACAGCGTTTCTGCTCCGGACAAACCTGGTTTGATGCAATGTTACTCAAACTCTGTCAAACATTAAAAGTTTGTCATGTGCATGAATAAAATGCTGTTTGGCATGCAGTAATGCACATCTGAAGGTGTTAGAAGAGTTTTGCATGAATTATTATGTTAGAGTCTCAAAGCTCTGAAAACAGCGTTTCTGCTCCGGACAAACCTGGTTTGATGCAATGTTACTCAAACTCTGTCAAACATTAAAAAAGTGTCAAGTGCATGAATAAAATGCTGTTTGCGATGCAGTAATGCACATCTGAAGGTGTTAGAAGAGTTTTTCATAAATTATTATGTTAGAGTGTCAAAGCTCTGAAAACAGCGTTTCTGCTCCGGACAAACCTGGTTTGATGCAATGTTACTCAAACTCTGTCAAACATTAAAAGTTTGTCATGTGCATGAATAAAATGCTGTTTGGCATGCAGTAATGCACATCTGAAGGTGTTAGAAGAGTTTTGCATGAATTATTATGTTAGAGTCTCAAAGCTCTGAAAACAGCGTTTTTGCTCCGGACAAACCTGGTTTGATGCAATGTTACTCAAACTCTTTCAAACATTAAAAAATTGTCAAGTGCATGAATAAAATGCTGTTTGCAATGAAATAATGCACATCTGAAGGTGTTAGAAGAGTTTTGCATGAATTATTATGTTAGAATCTCAAAGCTCTGAAAACAGCGTTTCTGCTCCGGACAAACCTGGTTTGATGCAATGTTACTGAAACTCTGTCAAACATTAAAAAATTGTCAAGTGCATGAATAAAATGCTGTTTGGCATGCAGTAATGCACATCTGAAGGTGTTAGAAGAGTTTTGCATGAATTTAATATGTTAGAGTCTCAAAGCTCTGAAAACAGCGTTTCTGCTCCGGACAAACCTGGTTTGATGCAATGTTACTGAAACTCTGTCAAACATTAAAAAATTGTCAAATGCATGAATAAAATGCTGTTTGCAATGCAGTAATGCACATCTGAAGGTGTTAGAAGACTTTTGCATGAATTATTATGTTAGAGTGTCAAAGCTCTGAAAACAGCGTTTCTGCTCCGGACAAACCTGGTTTGATGCAATGTTACTCAAACTCTGTCAAACATTAAAAGTTTGTCATGTGCATGAATAAAATGCTGTTTGGTATGCAGTAATGCACATCTGAAGGTGTTAGAAGAGTTTTGCATGAATTATTATGTTAGAGTGTCAAAGCTCTGAAAACAGCGTTTCTGCTCCGGACAAACCTGGTTTGATGCAATGTTACTCAAACTCTGTCAAACATTAAAAGTTTGTCATGTGCATGAATAAAATGCTGTTTGGCATGCAGTAATGCACATCTGAAGGTGTTAGAAGAGTTTTGCATGAATTATTATGTTAGAGTCTCAAAGCTCTGAAAACAGCGTTTTTGCTCCGGACAAACCTGGTTTGATGCAATGTTACTCAAACTCTTTCAAACATTAAAAAATTGTCAAGTGCATGAATAAAATGCTGTTTGCAATGAAGTAATGCACATCTGAAGGTGTTAGAAGAGATTTGCATTATGTATTATGTTAAAGTCTCAAAGCTCTGAAAACAGCGTTTCTGCTCCGGACAAACCTGGTTTGATGCAATGTTACTCAAACTCTGTCAAACATTAAAAGTTTGTCATGTGCATGAATAAAATGGTGTTTGGCATGCAGTAATGCACATCTGAATGTGTTAGAAGAGTTTTGCATGAATTATTATGTTAGAGTCTCAAAGCTCTGAAAACAGCGTTTCTGCTACGGACAAACCTGGTTTGATGCAATGTTACTCAAACTCTTTCAAACATTAAAAAATTGTCAAGTGCATGAATAAAATGCTGTTTGCAATGAAGTAATGCACATCTGAAGGTGTTAGAAGAGATTTGCATGAATTATTATGTTAGAGTCTCAAAGCTCTGAAAACAGCGTTTCTGCTCCGGACAAACCTGGTTTGATGCAATGTTACTCAAACTCTGTCAAACATTAAAAGTTTGTCATGTGCATGAATAAAATGCTGTTTGGCATGCAGTAATGCACATCTGAAGGTGTTAGAAGAGTTTTGCATGAATTAATATGTTAGAGTCTCAAAGCTCTGAAAACAGCGTTTCTGCTCCGGACAGACCTGGTTTGATGCAATGTTACTCAAACTCTGTCAAACATTAAAAGTTTGTCATGTGCATGAATAAAATGGTGTTTGGCATGCAGTAATGCACATCTGAATGTGTTAGAAGAGTTTTGCATGAATTATTATGTTAGAGTCTCAAAGCTCTGAAAACAGCGTTTCTGCTACGGACAAACCTGGTTTGATGCAATGTTACTGAAACTCTGTCAAACATTAAAAAATTGTCAAGTGCATTAATAAAATGCTGTTTGCAATGAAATAATGCACATCTGAAGGTGTTAGAAGAGATTTGAATGAATTATTATGTTAGACTCTCAAAGCTCTGAAAACAGCGTTTCTGCTCCGGACAAACCTGGTTTGATGCAATGTTACTGAAACTCTGTCAAACATTAAAAAATTGTCAAGTGCATGAATAAAATGCTGTTTGCAATGAAGTAATGCACATCTGAAGGTGTTAGAAGAGATTTGCATGAATTATTATGTTAGAGTCTCAAAGCTCTGAAAACAACGTTTCTGCTCCGGACAAACCTGGTTTGATGCAATGTTACTCAAACTCTGTCAAACATTAAAAGTTTGTCATGTGCATGAATAAAATGCTGTTTGGCATGCAGTAATGCACATCTGAAGGTGTTAGAAGAGTTTTGCATGAATTATTATGTTAGAGTGTCAAAGCTCTGAAAACAGCGTTTCTGCTCCGGACAAACCTGGTTTGATGCAATGTTACTCAAACTCTGTCAAACATTAAAAGTTTGTCATGTGCATGAATAAAATGCTGTTTGGCATGCAGTAATGCACATCTGAAGGTGTTAGAAGAGTTTTGCATGAATTATTATGTTAGAGTCTCAAAGCTCTGAAAACAGCGTTTCTGCTCCGGACAAACCTGGTTTGATGCAATGTTACTCAAACTCTGTCAAACATTAAAAAATTGTCAAGTGCATGAATAAAATGCTGTTTGCGATGCAGTAATGCACATCTGAAGGTGTTAGAAGACTTTTGCATGAATTATTATGTTAGAGTGTCAAAGCTCTGAAAACAGCGTTTCTGCTCCGGACAAACCTGGTTTGATGCAATGTTACTCAAACTCTGTCAAACATTAAAAGTTTGTCATGTGCATGAATAAAATGCTGTTTGGCATGCAGTAATGCACATCTGAAGGTGTTAGAAGAGTTTTGCATGAATTATTATGTTAGAGTGTCAAAGCTCTGAAAACAGCGTTTCTGCTCCGGACAAACCTGGTTTGATGCAATGTTACTCAAACTCTGTCAAACATTAAAAGTTTGTCATGTGCATGAATAAAATGCTGTTTGGCATGCAGTAATGCACATCTGAAGGTGTTAGAAGAGTTTTGCATGAATTATTATGTTAGAGTCTCAAAGCTCTGAAAACAGCGTTTTTGCTCCGGACAAACCTGGTTTGATGCAATGTTACTCAAACTCTTTCAAACATTAAAAAATTGTCAAGTGCATTAATAAAATGCTGTTTGCAATGAAATAATGCACATCTGAAGGTGTTAGAAGAGATTTGCATGAATTATTATGTTAGACTCTCAAAGCTCTGAAAACAGCGTTTCTGCTGCGGACAAACCTGGTTTGATGCAATGTTACTCAAACTCTGTCAAACATTAAAAGTTTGTCATGTGCATGAATAAAATGCTGTTTGGCATGCAGTAATGCACATCTGAAGGTGTTAGAAGAGTTTTGCATGAATTATTATGTTAGAGTGTCAAAGCTCTGAAAACAGCGTTTCTGCTCCGGACAAACCTGGTTTGATGCAATGTTACTCAAACTCTGTCAAACATTAAAAGTTTGTCATGTGCATGAATAAAATGCTGTTTGGCATGCAGTAATGCACATCTGAAGGTGTTAGAAGAGTTTTGCATGAATTATTATGTTAGAGTCTCAAAGCTCTGAAAACAGCGTTTTTGCTCCGGACAAACCTGGTTTGATGCAATGTTACTCAAACTCTTTCAAACATTAAAAAATTGTCAAGTGCATGAATAAAATGCTGTTTGCAATGAAGTAATGCACATCTGAAGGTGTTAGAAGAGATTTGCATGAATTATTATGTTAGAGTCTCAAAGCTCTGAAAACAGCGTTTCTGCTCCGGACAAACCTGGTTTGATGCAATGTTACTCAAACTCTGTCAAACATTAAAAGTTTGTCATGTGCATGAATAAAATGCTGTTTGGCATGCAGTAATGCACATCTGAAGGTGTTAGAAGAGTTTTGCATGAATTATTATGTTAGAGTCTCAAAGCTCTGAAAACAGCGTTTCTGCTCCGGACAGACCTGGTTTGATGCAATGTTACTCAAACTCTGTCAAACATTAAAAGTTTGTCATGTGCATGAATAAAATGGTGTTTGGCATGCAGTAATGCACATCTGAATGTGTTAGAAGAGTTTTGCATGAATTATTATGTTAGAGTCTCAAAGCTCTGAAAACAGCGTTTCTGCTACGGACAAACCTGGTTTGATGCAATGTTACTGAAACTCCGTCAAACATTAAAAAATTGTCAAGTGCATTAATAAAATGCTGTTTGCAATGAAATAATGCACATCTGAAGGTGTTAGAAGAGATTTGCATGAATTATTATGTTAGACTCTCAAAGCTCTGAAAACAGCGTTTCTGCTCCGGACAAACCTGGTTTGATGCAATGTTACTCAAACTCTGTCAAACATTAAAAGTTTGTCATGTGCATGAATAAAATGCTGTTTGGCATGCAGTAATGCACATCTGAAGGTGTTAGAAGAGTTTTGCATGAATTATTATGTTAGAGTCTCAAAGCTCTGAAAACAGCGTTTCTGCTCCGGACAAACCTGGTTTGATGCAATGTTACTGAAACTCTGTCAAACATTAAAAAATTGTCAAATGCATGAATAAAATGCTGTTTGCAATGCAGTAATGCACATCTGAAGGTGTTAGAAGAGTTTTGCATGAATTATTATGTTAGAGTGTCAAAGCTCTGAAAACAGCGTTTCTGCTCCTTACAAGCCTGGTTTGATGCAATGTTACTCAAACTCTGTCAAACATTAAAAGTTTGTCATGTGCATGAATAAAATGCTGTTTGGCATGCAGTAATGCACATCTGAAGGTGTTAGAAGAGTTTTGCATGAATTATTATGTTAGAGTGTCAAAGCTCTGAAAACAGCTTTTCTGCTCCGGACAAACCTGGTTTGATGCAATGTTACTCAAACTCTGACAAACATTAAAAGTTTGTCATGTGCATGAATAAAATGCTGTTTGGCATGCAGTAATGCACATCTGAAGGTGTTAGAAGAGTTTTGCATGAATTATTATGTTAGAGTGTCAAAGCTCTGAAAACAGCTTTTCTGCTCCGGACAAACCTGGTTTGATGCAATGTTACTCAAACTCTGTCAAACATTAAAAGTTTGTCATGTGCATGAATAAAATGCTGTTTGGCATGCAGTAATGCACATCTGAAGGTGTTAGAAGAGTTTTGCATGAATTATTATGTTAGAGTGTCAAAGCTCTGAAAACAGCGTTTCTGCTCCGGACAAACCTGGTTTGATGCAATGTTACTCAAACTCTGTCAAACATTAAAAGTTTGTCATGTGCATGAATAAAATGCTGTTTGGCATGCAGTAATGCACATCTGAAGGTGTTAGAAGAGTTTTGCATGAATTATTATGTTAGAGTCTCAAAGCTCTGAAAACAGCGTTTTTGCTCCGGACAAACCTGGTTTGATGCAATGTTACTCAAACTCTTTCAAACATTAAAAAATTGTCAAGTGCATGAATAAAATGCTGTTTGCAATGAAGTAATGCACATCTGAAGGTGTTAGAAGAGATTTGCATGAATTATTATGTTAGAGTCTCAAAGCTCTGAAAACAGCGTTTCTGCTCCGGACAAACCTGGTTTGATGCAATGTTACTCAAACTCTGTCAAACATTAAAAGTTTGTCATGTGCATGAATAAAATGCTGTTTGGCATGCAGTAATGCACATCTGAAGGTGTTAGAAGAGTTTTGCATGAATTATTATGTTAGAGTCTCAAAGCTCTGAAAACAGCGTTTCTGCTCCGGACAGACCTGGTTTGATGCAATGTTACTCAAACTCTGTCAAACATTAAAAGTTTGTCATGTGCATGAATAAAATGATGTTTGGCATGCAGTAATGCACATCTGAAGGTGTTAGAAGAGTTTTGCATGAATTATTATGTTAGAGTCTCAAAGCTCTGAAAACAGCGTTTCTGCTCCGGACAGACCTGGTTTGATGCAATGTTACTCAAACTCTGTCAAACATTAAAAGTTTGTCATGTGCATGAATAAAATGGTGTTTGGCATGCAGTAATGCACATCTGAATGTGTTAGAAGAGTTTTGCATGAATTATTATGTTAGAGTCTCAAAGCTCTGAAAACAGCGTTTCTGCTCCGGACAAACCTGGTTTGATGCAATGTTTACTGAAACTCTGTCAAACATTAAAAAATTGTCAAATGCATGAATAAAATGCTGTTTGCAATGCAGTAATGCACATCTGAAGGTGTTAGAAGAGTTTTGCATGAATTATTATGTTAGAGTGTCAAAGCTCTGAAAACAGCGTTTTTGCTCCGGACAAACCTGGTTTGATGCAATGTTACTCAAACTCTTTCAAACATTAAAAAATTGTCAAGTGCATGAATAAAATGCTGTTTGCAATGAAGTAATGCACATCTGAAGGTGTTAGAAGAGATTTGCATGAATTATTATGTTAGAGTCTCAAAGCTCTGAAAACAGCGTTTCTGCTCCGGACAAACCTGGTTTGATGCAATGTTACTCAAACTCTGTCAAACATTAAAAGTTTGTCATCTGCATGAATAAAATGCTGTTTGGCATGCAGTAATGCACATCTGAAGGTGTTAGAAGAGTTTTGCATGAATTATTATGTTAGAGTCTCAAAGCTCTGAAAACAGCGTTTCTGCTCCGGACAGACCTGGTTTGATGCAATGTTACTCAAACTCTGTCAAACATTAAAAGTTTGTCATGTGCATGAATAAAATGGTGTTTGGCATGCAGTAATGCACATCTGAATGTGTTAGAAGAGTTTTGCATGAATTATTATGTTAGAGTCTCAAAGCTCTGAAAACAGCGTTTCTGCTACGGACAAACCTGGTTTGATGCAATGTTACTGAAACTCCGTCAAACATTAAAAAATTGTCAAGTGCATTAATAAAATGCTGTTTGCAATGAAATACTGCACATCTGAAGGTGTTAGAAGAGATTTGCATGAATTATTATGTTAGACTCTCAAAGCTCTGAAAACAGCGTTTCTGCTCCGGACAAACCTGGTTTGATGCAATGTTACTCAAACTCTGTCAAACATTAAAAGTTTGTCATGTGCATGAATAAAATGCTGTTTGGCATGCAGTAATGCACATCTGAAGGTGTTAGAAGAGTTTTGCATGAATTATTATGTTAGAGTCTCAAAGCTCTGAAAACAGCGTTTCTGCTCCGGACAAACCTGGTTTGATGCAATGTTACTGAAACTCTGTCAAACATTAAAAAATTGTCAAATGCATGAATAAAATGCTGTTTGCAATGCAGTAATGCACATCTGAAGGTGTTAGAAGAGTTTTGCATGAATTATTATGTTAGAGTGTCAAAGCTCTGAAAACAGCGTTTCTGCTCCTTACAAGCCTGGTTTGATGCAATGTTACTCAAACTCTGTCAAACATTAAAAGTTTGTCATGTGCATGAATAAAATGCTGTTTGGCATGCAGTAATGCACATCTGAAGGTGTTAGAAGAGTTTTGCATGAATTATTATGTTAGAGTGTCAAAGCTCTGAAAACAGCTTTTCTGCTCCGGACAAACCTGGTTTGATGCAATGTTACTCAAACTCTGTCAAACATTAAAAGTTTGTCATGTGCATGAATAAAATGCTGTTTGGCATGCAGTAATGCACATCTGAAGGTGTTAGAAGAGTTTTGCATGAATTATTATGTTAGAGTGTCAAAGCTCTGAAAACAGCTTTTCTGCTCCGGACAAACCTGGTTTGATGCAATGTTACTCAAACTCTGTCAAACATTAAAAGTTTGTCATGTGCATGAATAAAATGCTGTTTGGCATGCAGTAATGCACATCTGAAGGTGTTAGAAGAGTTTTGCATGAATTATTATGTTAGAGTGTCAAAGCTCTGAAAACAGCGTTTCTGCTCCGGACAAACCTGGTTTGATGCAATGTTACTCAAACTCTGTCAAACATTAAAAGTTTGTCATGTGCATGAATAAAATGCTGTTTGGCATGCAGTAATGCACATCTGAAGGTGTTAGAAGAGTTTTGCATGAATTATTATGTTAGAGTCTCAAAGCTCTGAAAACAGCGTTTTTGCTCCGGACAAACCTGGTTTGATGCAATGTTACTCAAACTCTTTCAAACATTAAAAAATTGTCAAGTGCATGAATAAAATGCTGTTTGCAATGAAGTAATGCACATCTGAAGGTGTTAGAAGAGATTTGCATGAATTATTATGTTAGAGTCTCAAAGCTCTGAAAACAGCGTTTCTGCTCCGGACAAACCTGGTTTGATGCAATGTTACTCAAACTCTGTCAAACATTAAAAGTTTGTCATGTGCATGAATAAAATGCTGTTTGGCATGCAGTAATGCACATCTGAAGGTGTTAGAAGAGTTTTGCATGAATTATTATGTTAGAGTCTCAAAGCTCTGAAAACAGCGTTTCTGCTCCGGACAGACCTGGTTTGATGCAATGTTACTCAAACTCTGTCAAACATTAAAAGTTTGTCATGTGCATGAATAAAATGATGTTTGGCATGCAGTAATGCACATCTGAAGGTGTTAGAAGAGTTTTGCATGAATTATTATGTTAGAGTCTCAAAGCTCTGAAAACAGCGTTTCTGCTCCGGACAGACCTGGTTTGATGCAATGTTACTCAAACTCTGTCAAACATTAAAAGTTTGTCATGTGCATGAATAAAATGGTGTTTGGCATGCAGTAATGCACATCTGAATGTGTTAGAAGAGTTTTGCATGAATTATTATGTTAGAGTCTCAAAGCTCTGAAAACAGCGTTTCTGCTCCGGACAAACCTGGTTTGATGCAATGTTTACTGAAACTCTGTCAAACATTAAAAAATTGTCAAATGCATGAATAAAATGCTGTTTGCAATGCAGTAATGCACATCTGAAGGTGTTAGAAGAGTTTTGCATGAATTATTATGTTAGAGTGTCAAAGCTCTGAAAACAGCGTTTTTGCTCCGGACAAACCTGGTTTGATGCAATGTTACTCAAACTCTTTCAAACATTAAAAAATTGTCAAGTGCATGAATAAAATGCTGTTTGCAATGAAGTAATGCACATCTGAAGGTGTTAGAAGAGATTTGCATGAATTATTATGTTAGAGTCTCAAAGCTCTGAAAACAGCGTTTCTGCTCCGGACAAACCTGGTTTGATGCAATGTTACTCAAACTCTGTCAAACATTAAAAGTTTGTCATCTGCATGAATAAAATGCTGTTTGGCATGCAGTAATGCACATCTGAAGGTGTTAGAAGAGTTTTGCATGAATTATTATGTTAGAGTCTCAAAGCTCTGAAAACAGCGTTTCTGCTCCGGACAGACCTGGTTTGATGCAATGTTACTCAAACTCTGTCAAACATTAAAAGTTTGTCATGTGCATGAATAAAATGGTGTTTGGCATGCAGTAATGCACATCTGAATGTGTTAGAAGAGTTTTGCATGAATTATTATGTTAGAGTCTCAAAGCTCTGAAAACAGCGTTTCTGCTACGGACAAACCTGGTTTGATGCAATGTTACTGAAACTCCGTCAAACATTAAAAAATTGTCAAGTGCATTAATAAAATGCTGTTTGCAATGAAATACTGCACATCTGAAGGTGTTAGAAGAGATTTGCATGAATTATTATGTTAGACTCTCAAAGCTCTGAAAACAGCGTTTCTGCTCCGGACAAACCTGGTTTGATGCAATGTTACTCAAACTCTGTCAAACATTAAAAGTTTGTCATGTGCATGAATAAAATGCTGTTTGGCATGCAGTAATGCACATCTGAAGGTGTTAGAAGAGTTTTGCATGAATTATTATGTTAGAGTCTCAAAGCTCTGAAAACAGCGTTTCTGCTCCGGACAAACCTGGTTTGATGCAATGTTACTGAAACTCTGTCAAACATTAAAAAATTGTCAAATGCATGAATAAAATGCTGTTTGCAATGCAGTAATGCACATCTGAAGGTGTTAGAAGAGTTTTGCATGAATTATTATGTTAGAGTGTCAAAGCTCTGAAAACAGCGTTTCTGCTCCTTACAAGCCTGGTTTGATGCAATGTTACTCAAACTCTGTCAAACATTAAAAGTTTGTCATGTGCATGAATAAAATGCTGTTTGGCATGCAGTAATGCACATCTGAAGGTGTTAGAAGAGTTTTGCATGAATTATTATGTTAGAGTGTCAAAGCTCTGAAAACAGCTTTTCTGCTCCGGACAAACCTGGTTTGATGCAATGTTACTCAAACTCTGTCAAACATTAAAAGTTTGTCATGTGCATGAATAAAATGCTGTTTGGCATGCAGTAATGCACATCTGAAGGTGTTAGAAGAGTTTTGCATGAATTATTATGTTAGAGTGTCAAAGCTCTGAAAACAGCTTTTCTGCTCCGGACAAACCTGGTTTGATGCAATGTTACTCAAACTCTGTCAAACATTAAAAGTTTGTCATGTGCATGAATAAAATGCTGTTTGGCATGCAGTAATGCACATCTGAAGGTGTTAGAAGAGTTTTGCATGAATTATTATGTTAGAGTGTCAAAGCTCTGAAAACAGCGTTTCTGCTCCGGACAAACCTGGTTTGATGCAATGTTACTCAAACTCTGTCAAACATTAAAAGTTTGTCATGTGCATGAATAAAATGCTGTTTGGCATGCAGTAATGCACATCTGAAGGTGTTAGAAGAGTTTTGCATGAATTATTATGTTAGAGTCTCAAAGCTCTGAAAACAGCGTTTTTGCTCCGGACAAACCTGGTTTGATGCAATGTTACTCAAACTCTTTCAAACATTAAAAAATTGTCAAGTGCATGAATAAAATGCTGTTTGCAATGAAGTAATGCACATCTGAAGGTGTTAGAAGAGATTTGCATGAATTATTATGTTAGAGTCTCAAAGCTCTGAAAACAGCGTTTCTGCTCCGGACAAACCTGGTTTGATGCAATGTTACTCAAACTCTGTCAAACATTAAAAGTTTGTCATGTGCATGAATAAAATGCTGTTTGGCATGCAGTAATGCACATCTGAAGGTGTTAGAAGAGTTTTGCATGAATTATTATGTTAGAGTCTCAAAGCTCTGAAAACAGCGTTTCTGCTCCGGACAGACCTGGTTTGATGCAATGTTACTCAAACTCTGTCAAACATTAAAAGTTTGTCATGTGCATGAATAAAATGATGTTTGGCATGCAGTAATGCACATCTGAAGGTGTTAGAAGAGTTTTGCATGAATTATTATGTTAGAGTCTCAAAGCTCTGAAAACAGCGTTTCTGCTCCGGACAGACCTGGTTTGATGCAATGTTACTCAAACTCTGTCAAACATTAAAAGTTTGTCATGTGCATGAATAAAATGGTGTTTGGCATGCAGTAATGCACATCTGAATGTGTTAGAAGAGTTTTGCATGAATTATTATGTTAGAGTCTCAAAGCTCTGAAAACAGCGTTTCTGCTCCGGACAAACCTGGTTTGATGCAATGTTACTGAAACTCTGTCAAACATTAAAAAATTGTCAAATGCATGAATAAAATGCTGTTTGCAATGCAGTAATGCACATCTGAAGGTGTTAGAAGAGTTTTGCATGAATTATTATGTTAGAGTGTCAAAGCTCTGAAAACAGCGTTTTTGCTCCGGACAAACCTGGTTTGATGCAATGTTACTCAAACTCTTTCAAACATTAAAAAATTGTCAAGTGCATGAATAAAATGCTGTTTGCAATGAAGTAATGCACATCTGAAGGTGTTAGAAGAGATTTGCATGAATTATTATGTTAGAGTCTCAAAGCTCTGAAAACAGCGTTTCTGCTCCGGACAAACCTGGTTTGATGCAATGTTACTCAAACTCTGTCAAACATTAAAAGTTTGTCATGTGCATGAATAAAATGCTGTTTGGCATGCAGTAATGCACATCTGAAGGTGTTAGAAGAGTTTTGCATGAATTAATATGTTAGAGTCTCAAAGCTCTGAAAACAGCGTTTCTGCTCCGGACAGACCTGGTTTGATGCAATGTTACTCAAACTCTGTCAAACATTAAAAGTTTGTCATGTGCATGAATAAAATGGTGTTTGGCATGCAGTAATGCACATCTGAATGTGTTAGAAGAGTTTTGCATGAATTATTATGTTAGAGTCTCAAAGCTCTGAAAACAGCGTTTCTGCTACGGACAAACCTGGTTTGATGCAATGTTACTGAAACTCCGTCAAACATTAAAAAATTGTCAAGTGCATTAATAAAATGCTGTTTGCAATGAAATAATGCACATCTGAAGGTGTTAGAAGAGATTTGCATGAATTATTATGTTAGACTCTCAAAGCTCTGAAAACAGCGTTTCTGCTCCGGACAAACCTGGTTTGATGCAATGTTACTCAAACTCTGTCAAACATTAAAAGTTTGTCATGTGCATGAATAAAATGCTGTTTGGCATGCAGTAATGCACATCTGAAGGTGTTAGAAGAGTTTTGCATGAATTATTATGTTAGAGTCTCAAAGCTCTGAAAACAGCGTTTCTGCTCCGGACAGACCTGGTTTGATGCAATGTTACTCAAACTCTGTCAAACATTAAAAGTTTGTCATGTGCATGAATAAAATGGTGTTTGGCATGCAGTAAAGCACATCTGAATGTGTTAGAAGAGTTTGCATGAATTATTATGTTAGAGTCTCAAAGCTCTGAAAACAGCGTTTCTGCTACGGACAAACCTGGTTTGATGCAATGTTACTGAAACTCTGTCAAACATTAAAAAATTGTCAAGTGCATTAATAAAATGCTGTTTGCAATGAAATAATGCACATCTGAAGGTGTTAGAAGAGATTTGAATGAATTATTATGTTAGACTCTCAAAGCTCTGAAAACAGCGTTTCTGCTCCGGACAAACCTGGTTTGATGCAATGTTACTGAAACTCTGTCAAACATTAAAAAATTGTCAAGTGCATGAATAAAATGCTGTTTGCAATGAAGTAATGCACATCTGAAGGTGTTAGAAGAGATTTGCATGAATTATTATGTTAGAGTCTCAAAGCTCTGAAAACAACGTTTCTGCTCCGGACAAACCTGGTTTGATGCAATGTTACTCAAACTCTGTCAAACATTAAAAGTTTGTCATGTGCATGAATAAAATGCTGTTTGGCATGCAGTAATGCACATCTGAAGGTGTTAGAAGAGTTTTGCATGAATTATTATGTTAGAGTGTCAAAGCTCTGAAAACAGCGTTTCTGCTCCGGACAAACCTGGTTTGATGCAATGTTACTCAAACTCTGTCAAACATTAAAAGTTTGTCATGTGCATGAATAAAATGCTGTTTGGCATGCAGTAATGCACATCTGAAGGTGTTAGAAGAGTTTTGCATGAATTATTATGTTAGAGTCTCAAAGCTCTGAAAACAGCGTTTCTGCTCCGGACAAACCTGGTTTGATGCAATGTTACTCAAACTCTGTCAAACATTAAAAAATTGTCAAGTGCATGAATAAAATGCTGTTTGCGATGCAGTAATGCACATCTGAAGGTGTTAGAAGACTTTTGCATGAATTATTATGTTAGAGTGTCAAAGCTCTGAAAACAGCGTTTCTGCTCCGGACAAACCTGGTTTGATGCAATGTTACTCAAACTCTGTCAAACATTAAAAGTTTGTCATGTGCATGAATAAAATGCTGTTTGGCATGCAGTAATGCACATCTGAAGGTGTTAGAAGAGTTTTGCATGAATTATTATGTTAGAGTGTCAAAGCTCTGAAAACAGCGTTTCTGCTCCGGACAAACCTGGTTTGATGCAATGTTACTCAAACTCTGTCAAACATTAAAAGTTTGTCATGTGCATGAATAAAATGCTGTTTGGCATGCAGTAATGCACATCTGAAGGTGTTAGAAGAGTTTTGCATGAATTATTATGTTAGAGTCTCAAAGCTCTGAAAACAGCGTTTTTGCTCCGGACAAACCTGGTTTGATGCAATGTTACTCAAACTCTTTCAAACATTAAAAAATTGTCAAGTGCATTAATAAAATGCTGTTTGCAATGAAATAATGCACATCTGAAGGTGTTAGAAGAGATTTGCATGAATTATTATGTTAGACTCTCAAAGCTCTGAAAACAGCGTTTCTGCTGCGGACAAACCTGGTTTGATGCAATGTTACTCAAACTCTGTCAAACATTAAAAGTTTGTCATGTGCATGAATAAAATGCTGTTTGGCATGCAGTAATGCACATCTGAAGGTGTTAGAAGAGTTTTGCATGAATTATTATGTTAGAGTGTCAAAGCTCTGAAAACAGCGTTTCTGCTCCGGACAAACCTGGTTTGATGCAATGTTACTCAAACTCTGTCAAACATTAAAAGTTTGTCATGTGCATGAATAAAATGCTGTTTGGCATGCAGTAATGCACATCTGAAGGTGTTAGAAGAGTTTTGCATGAATTATTATGTTAGAGTCTCAAAGCTCTGAAAACAGCGTTTTTGCTCCGGACAAACCTGGTTTGATGCAATGTTACTCAAACTCTTTCAAACATTAAAAAATTGTCAAGTGCATGAATAAAATGCTGTTTGCAATGAAGTAATGCACATCTGAAGGTGTTAGAAGAGATTTGCATGAATTATTATGTTAGAGTCTCAAAGCTCTGAAAACAGCGTTTCTGCTCCGGACAAACCTGGTTTGATGCAATGTTACTCAAACTCTGTCAAACATTAAAAGTTTGTCATGTGCATGAATAAAATGCTGTTTGGCATGCAGTAATGCACATCTGAAGGTGTTAGAAGAGTTTTGCATGAATTATTATGTTAGAGTCTCAAAGCTCTGAAAACAGCGTTTCTGCTCCGGACAGACCTGGTTTGATGCAATGTTACTCAAACTCTGTCAAACATTAAAAGTTTGTCATGTGCATGAATAAAATGGTGTTTGGCATGCAGTAATGCACATCTGAATGTGTTAGAAGAGTTTTGCATGAATTATTATGTTAGAGTCTCAAAGCTCTGAAAACAGCGTTTCTGCTACGGACAAACCTGGTTTGATGCAATGTTACTGAAACTCCGTCAAACATTAAAAAATTGTCAAGTGCATTAATAAAATGCTGTTTGCAATGAAATAATGCACATCTGAAGGTGTTAGAAGAGATTTGCATGAATTATTATGTTAGACTCTCAAAGCTCTGAAAACAGCGTTTCTGCTCCGGACAAACCTGGTTTGATGCAATGTTACTCAAACTCTGTCAAACATTAAAAGTTTGTCATGTGCATGAATAAAATGCTGTTTGGCATGCAGTAATGCACATCTGAAGGTGTTAGAAGAGTTTTGCATGAATTATTATGTTAGAGTCTCAAAGCTCTGAAAACAGCGTTTCTGCTCCGGACAAACCTGGTTTGATGCAATGTTACTGAAACTCTGTCAAACATTAAAAAATTGTCAAATGCATGAATAAAATGCTGTTTGCAATGCAGTAATGCACATCTGAAGGTGTTAGAAGAGTTTTGCATGAATTATTATGTTAGAGTGTCAAAGCTCTGAAAACAGCGTTTCTGCTCCTTACAAGCCTGGTTTGATGCAATGTTACTCAAACTCTGTCAAACATTAAAAGTTTGTCATGTGCATGAATAAAATGCTGTTTGGCATGCAGTAATGCACATCTGAAGGTGTTAGAAGAGTTTTGCATGAATTATTATGTTAGAGTGTCAAAGCTCTGAAAACAGCTTTTCTGCTCCGGACAAACCTGGTTTGATGCAATGTTACTCAAACTCTGACAAACATTAAAAGTTTGTCATGTGCATGAATAAAATGCTGTTTGGCATGCAGTAATGCACATCTGAAGGTGTTAGAAGAGTTTTGCATGAATTATTATGTTAGAGTGTCAAAGCTCTGAAAACAGCTTTTCTGCTCCGGACAAACCTGGTTTGATGCAATGTTACTCAAACTCTGTCAAACATTAAAAGTTTGTCATGTGCATGAATAAAATGCTGTTTGGCATGCAGTAATGCACATCTGAAGGTGTTAGAAGAGTTTTGCATGAATTATTATGTTAGAGTGTCAAAGCTCTGAAAACAGCGTTTCTGCTCCGGACAAACCTGGTTTGATGCAATGTTACTCAAACTCTGTCAAACATTAAAAGTTTGTCATGTGCATGAATAAAATGCTGTTTGGCATGCAGTAATGCACATCTGAAGGTGTTAGAAGAGTTTTGCATGAATTATTATGTTAGAGTCTCAAAGCTCTGAAAACAGCGTTTTTGCTCCGGACAAACCTGGTTTGATGCAATGTTACTCAAACTCTTTCAAACATTAAAAAATTGTCAAGTGCATGAATAAAATGCTGTTTGCAATGAAGTAATGCACATCTGAAGGTGTTAGAAGAGATTTGCATGAATTATTATGTTAGAGTCTCAAAGCTCTGAAAACAGCGTTTCTGCTCCGGACAAACCTGGTTTGATGCAATGTTACTCAAACTCTGTCAAACATTAAAAGTTTGTCATGTGCATGAATAAAATGCTGTTTGGCATGCAGTAATGCACATCTGAAGGTGTTAGAAGAGTTTTGCATGAATTATTATGTTAGAGTCTCAAAGCTCTGAAAACAGCGTTTCTGCTCCGGACAGACCTGGTTTGATGCAATGTTACTCAAACTCTGTCAAACATTAAAAGTTTGTCATGTGCATGAATAAAATGATGTTTGGCATGCAGTAATGCACATCTGAAGGTGTTAGAAGAGTTTTGCATGAATTATTATGTTAGAGTCTCAAAGCTCTGAAAACAGCGTTTCTGCTCCGGACAGACCTGGTTTGATGCAATGTTACTCAAACTCTGTCAAACATTAAAAGTTTGTCATGTGCATGAATAAAATGGTGTTTGGCATGCAGTAATGCACATCTGAATGTGTTAGAAGAGTTTTGCATGAATTATTATGTTAGAGTCTCAAAGCTCTGAAAACAGCGTTTCTGCTCCGGACAAACCTGGTTTGATGCAATGTTTACTGAAACTCTGTCAAACATTAAAAAATTGTCAAATGCATGAATAAAATGCTGTTTGCAATGCAGTAATGCACATCTGAAGGTGTTAGAAGAGTTTTGCATGAATTATTATGTTAGAGTGTCAAAGCTCTGAAAACAGCGTTTTTGCTCCGGACAAACCTGGTTTGATGCAATGTTACTCAAACTCTTTCAAACATTAAAAAATTGTCAAGTGCATGAATAAAATGCTGTTTGCAATGAAGTAATGCACATCTGAAGGTGTTAGAAGAGATTTGCATGAATTATTATGTTAGAGTCTCAAAGCTCTGAAAACAGCGTTTCTGCTCCGGACAAACCTGGTTTGATGCAATGTTACTCAAACTCTGTCAAACATTAAAAGTTTGTCATCTGCATGAATAAAATGCTGTTTGGCATGCAGTAATGCACATCTGAAGGTGTTAGAAGAGTTTTGCATGAATTATTATGTTAGAGTCTCAAAGCTCTGAAAACAGCGTTTCTGCTCCGGACAGACCTGGTTTGATGCAATGTTACTCAAACTCTGTCAAACATTAAAAGTTTGTCATGTGCATGAATAAAATGGTGTTTGGCATGCAGTAATGCACATCTGAATGTGTTAGAAGAGTTTTGCATGAATTATTATGTTAGAGTCTCAAAGCTCTGAAAACAGCGTTTCTGCTACGGACAAACCTGGTTTGATGCAATGTTACTGAAACTCCGTCAAACATTAAAAAATTGTCAAGTGCATTAATAAAATGCTGTTTGCAATGAAATACTGCACATCTGAAGGTGTTAGAAGAGATTTGCATGAATTATTATGTTAGACTCTCAAAGCTCTGAAAACAGCGTTTCTGCTCCGGACAAACCTGGTTTGATGCAATGTTACTCAAACTCTGTCAAACATTAAAAGTTTGTCATGTGCATGAATAAAATGCTGTTTGGCATGCAGTAATGCACATCTGAAGGTGTTAGAAGAGTTTTGCATGAATTATTATGTTAGAGTCTCAAAGCTCTGAAAACAGCGTTTCTGCTCCGGACAAACCTGGTTTGATGCAATGTTACTGAAACTCTGTCAAACATTAAAAAATTGTCAAATGCATGAATAAAATGCTGTTTGCAATGCAGTAATGCACATCTGAAGGTGTTAGAAGAGTTTTGCATGAATTATTATGTTAGAGTGTCAAAGCTCTGAAAACAGCGTTTCTGCTCCTTACAAGCCTGGTTTGATGCAATGTTACTCAAACTCTGTCAAACATTAAAAGTTTGTCATGTGCATGAATAAAATGCTGTTTGGCATGCAGTAATGCACATCTGAAGGTGTTAGAAGAGTTTTGCATGAATTATTATGTTAGAGTGTCAAAGCTCTGAAAACAGCTTTTCTGCTCCGGACAAACCTGGTTTGATGCAATGTTACTCAAACTCTGTCAAACATTAAAAGTTTGTCATGTGCATGAATAAAATGCTGTTTGGCATGCAGTAATGCACATCTGAAGGTGTTAGAAGAGTTTTGCATGAATTATTATGTTAGAGTGTCAAAGCTCTGAAAACAGCTTTTCTGCTCCGGACAAACCTGGTTTGATGCAATGTTACTCAAACTCTGTCAAACATTAAAAGTTTGTCATGTGCATGAATAAAATGCTGTTTGGCATGCAGTAATGCACATCTGAAGGTGTTAGAAGAGTTTTGCATGAATTATTATGTTAGAGTGTCAAAGCTCTGAAAACAGCGTTTCTGCTCCGGACAAACCTGGTTTGATGCAATGTTACTCAAACTCTGTCAAACATTAAAAGTTTGTCATGTGCATGAATAAAATGCTGTTTGGCATGCAGTAATGCACATCTGAAGGTGTTAGAAGAGTTTTGCATGAATTATTATGTTAGAGTCTCAAAGCTCTGAAAACAGCGTTTTTGCTCCGGACAAACCTGGTTTGATGCAATGTTACTCAAACTCTTTCAAACATTAAAAAATTGTCAAGTGCATGAATAAAATGCTGTTTGCAATGAAGTAATGCACATCTGAAGGTGTTAGAAGAGATTTGCATGAATTATTATGTTAGAGTCTCAAAGCTCTGAAAACAGCGTTTCTGCTCCGGACAAACCTGGTTTGATGCAATGTTACTCAAACTCTGTCAAACATTAAAAGTTTGTCATGTGCATGAATAAAATGCTGTTTGGCATGCAGTAATGCACATCTGAAGGTGTTAGAAGAGTTTTGCATGAATTATTATGTTAGAGTCTCAAAGCTCTGAAAACAGCGTTTCTGCTCCGGACAGACCTGGTTTGATGCAATGTTACTCAAACTCTGTCAAACATTAAAAGTTTGTCATGTGCATGAATAAAATGATGTTTGGCATGCAGTAATGCACATCTGAAGGTGTTAGAAGAGTTTTGCATGAATTATTATGTTAGAGTCTCAAAGCTCTGAAAACAGCGTTTCTGCTCCGGACAGACCTGGTTTGATGCAATGTTACTCAAACTCTGTCAAACATTAAAAGTTTGTCATGTGCATGAATAAAATGGTGTTTGGCATGCAGTAATGCACATCTGAATGTGTTAGAAGAGTTTTGCATGAATTATTATGTTAGAGTCTCAAAGCTCTGAAAACAGCGTTTCTGCTCCGGACAAACCTGGTTTGATGCAATGTTTACTGAAACTCTGTCAAACATTAAAAAATTGTCAAATGCATGAATAAAATGCTGTTTGCAATGCAGTAATGCACATCTGAAGGTGTTAGAAGAGTTTTGCATGAATTATTATGTTAGAGTGTCAAAGCTCTGAAAACAGCGTTTTTGCTCCGGACAAACCTGGTTTGATGCAATGTTACTCAAACTCTTTCAAACATTAAAAAATTGTCAAGTGCATGAATAAAATGCTGTTTGCAATGAAGTAATGCACATCTGAAGGTGTTAGAAGAGATTTGCATGAATTATTATGTTAGAGTCTCAAAGCTCTGAAAACAGCGTTTCTGCTCCGGACAAACCTGGTTTGATGCAATGTTACTCAAACTCTGTCAAACATTAAAAGTTTGTCATCTGCATGAATAAAATGCTGTTTGGCATGCAGTAATGCACATCTGAAGGTGTTAGAAGAGTTTTGCATGAATTATTATGTTAGAGTCTCAAAGCTCTGAAAACAGCGTTTCTGCTCCGGACAGACCTGGTTTGATGCAATGTTACTCAAACTCTGTCAAACATTAAAAGTTTGTCATGTGCATGAATAAAATGGTGTTTGGCATGCAGTAATGCACATCTGAATGTGTTAGAAGAGTTTTGCATGAATTATTATGTTAGAGTCTCAAAGCTCTGAAAACAGCGTTTCTGCTACGGACAAACCTGGTTTGATGCAATGTTACTGAAACTCCGTCAAACATTAAAAAATTGTCAAGTGCATTAATAAAATGCTGTTTGCAATGAAATACTGCACATCTGAAGGTGTTAGAAGAGATTTGCATGAATTATTATGTTAGACTCTCAAAGCTCTGAAAACAGCGTTTCTGCTCCGGACAAACCTGGTTTGATGCAATGTTACTCAAACTCTGTCAAACATTAAAAGTTTGTCATGTGCATGAATAAAATGCTGTTTGGCATGCAGTAATGCACATCTGAAGGTGTTAGAAGAGTTTTGCATGAATTATTATGTTAGAGTCTCAAAGCTCTGAAAACAGCGTTTCTGCTCCGGACAAACCTGGTTTGATGCAATGTTACTGAAACTCTGTCAAACATTAAAAAATTGTCAAATGCATGAATAAAATGCTGTTTGCAATGCAGTAATGCACATCTGAAGGTGTTAGAAGAGTTTTGCATGAATTATTATGTTAGAGTGTCAAAGCTCTGAAAACAGCGTTTCTGCTCCTTACAAGCCTGGTTTGATGCAATGTTACTCAAACTCTGTCAAACATTAAAAGTTTGTCATGTGCATGAATAAAATGCTGTTTGGCATGCAGTAATGCACATCTGAAGGTGTTAGAAGAGTTTTGCATGAATTATTATGTTAGAGTGTCAAAGCTCTGAAAACAGCTTTTCTGCTCCGGACAAACCTGGTTTGATGCAATGTTACTCAAACTCTGTCAAACATTAAAAGTTTGTCATGTGCATGAATAAAATGCTGTTTGGCATGCAGTAATGCACATCTGAAGGTGTTAGAAGAGTTTTGCATGAATTATTATGTTAGAGTGTCAAAGCTCTGAAAACAGCTTTTCTGCTCCGGACAAACCTGGTTTGATGCAATGTTACTCAAACTCTGTCAAACATTAAAAGTTTGTCATGTGCATGAATAAAATGCTGTTTGGCATGCAGTAATGCACATCTGAAGGTGTTAGAAGAGTTTTGCATGAATTATTATGTTAGAGTGTCAAAGCTCTGAAAACAGCGTTTCTGCTCCGGACAAACCTGGTTTGATGCAATGTTACTCAAACTCTGTCAAACATTAAAAGTTTGTCATGTGCATGAATAAAATGCTGTTTGGCATGCAGTAATGCACATCTGAAGGTGTTAGAAGAGTTTTGCATGAATTATTATGTTAGAGTCTCAAAGCTCTGAAAACAGCGTTTTTGCTCCGGACAAACCTGGTTTGATGCAATGTTACTCAAACTCTTTCAAACATTAAAAAATTGTCAAGTGCATGAATAAAATGCTGTTTGCAATGAAGTAATGCACATCTGAAGGTGTTAGAAGAGATTTGCATGAATTATTATGTTAGAGTCTCAAAGCTCTGAAAACAGCGTTTCTGCTCCGGACAAACCTGGTTTGATGCAATGTTACTCAAACTCTGTCAAACATTAAAAGTTTGTCATGTGCATGAATAAAATGCTGTTTGGCATGCAGTAATGCACATCTGAAGGTGTTAGAAGAGTTTTGCATGAATTATTATGTTAGAGTCTCAAAGCTCTGAAAACAGCGTTTCTGCTCCGGACAGACCTGGTTTGATGCAATGTTACTCAAACTCTGTCAAACATTAAAAGTTTGTCATGTGCATGAATAAAATGATGTTTGGCATGCAGTAATGCACATCTGAAGGTGTTAGAAGAGTTTTGCATGAATTATTATGTTAGAGTCTCAAAGCTCTGAAAACAGCGTTTCTGCTCCGGACAGACCTGGTTTGATGCAATGTTACTCAAACTCTGTCAAACATTAAAAGTTTGTCATGTGCATGAATAAAATGGTGTTTGGCATGCAGTAATGCACATCTGAATGTGTTAGAAGAGTTTTGCATGAATTATTATGTTAGAGTCTCAAAGCTCTGAAAACAGCGTTTCTGCTCCGGACAAACCTGGTTTGATGCAATGTTACTGAAACTCTGTCAAACATTAAAAAATTGTCAAATGCATGAATAAAATGCTGTTTGCAATGCAGTAATGCACATCTGAAGGTGTTAGAAGAGTTTTGCATGAATTATTATGTTAGAGTGTCAAAGCTCTGAAAACAGCGTTTTTGCTCCGGACAAACCTGGTTTGATGCAATGTTACTCAAACTCTTTCAAACATTAAAAAATTGTCAAGTGCATGAATAAAATGCTGTTTGCAATGAAGTAATGCACATCTGAAGGTGTTAGAAGAGATTTGCATGAATTATTATGTTAGAGTCTCAAAGCTCTGAAAACAGCGTTTCTGCTCCGGACAAACCTGGTTTGATGCAATGTTACTCAAACTCTGTCAAACATTAAAAGTTTGTCATGTGCATGAATAAAATGCTGTTTGGCATGCAGTAATGCACATCTGAAGGTGTTAGAAGAGTTTTGCATGAATTATTATGTTAGAGTCTCAAAGCTCTGAAAACAGCGTTTCTGCTCCGGACAGACCTGGTTTGATGCAATGTTACTCAAACTCTGTCAAACATTAAAAGTTTGTCATGTGCATGAATAAAATGGTGTTTGGCATGCAGTAATGCACATCTGAATGTGTTAGAAGAGTTTTGCATGAATTATTATGTTAGAGTCTCAAAGCTCTGAAAACAGCGTTTCTGCTACGGACAAACCTGGTTTGATGCAATGTTACTGAAACTCCGTCAAACATTAAAAAATTGTCAAGTGCATTAATAAAATGCTGTTTGCAATGAAATAATGCACATCTGAAGGTGTTAGAAGAGATTTGCATGAATTATTATGTTAGACTCTCAAAGCTCTGAAAACAGCGTTTCTGCTCCGGACAAACCTGGTTTGATGCAATGTTACTCAAACTCTGTCAAACATTAAAAGTTTGTCATGTGCATGAATAAAATGCTGTTTGGCATGCAGTAATGCACATCTGAAGGTGTTAGAAGAGTTTTGCATGAATTATTATGTTAGAGTCTCAAAGCTCTGAAAACAGCGTTTCTGCTCCGGACAAACCTGGTTTGATGCAATGTTACTGAAACTCTGTCAAACATTAAAAAATTGTCAAATGCATGAATAAAATGCTGTTTGCAATGCAGTAATGCACATCTGAAGGTGTTAGAAGAGTTTTGCATGAATTATTATGTTAGAGTGTCAAAGCTCTGAAAACAGCGTTTCTGCTCCTTACAAGCCTGGTTTGATGCAATGTTACTCAAACTCTGTCAAACATTAAAAGTTTGTCATGTGCATGAATAAAATGCTGTTTGGCATGCAGTAATGCACATCTGAAGGTGTTAGAAGAGTTTTGCATGAATTATTATGTTAGAGTGTCAAAGCTCTGAAAACAGCTTTTCTGCTCCGGACAAACCTGGTTTGATGCAATGTTACTCAAACTCTGTCAAACATTAAAAGTTTGTCATGTGCATGAATAAAATGCTGTTTGGCATGCAGTAATGCACATCTGAAGGTGTTAGAAGAGTTTTGCATGAATTATTATGTTAGAGTGTCAAAGCTCTGAAAACAGCTTTTCTGCTCCGGACAAACCTGGTTTGATGCAATGTTACTCAAACTCTGTCAAACATTAAAAGTTTGTCATGTGCATGAATAAAATGCTGTTTGGCATGCAGTAATGCACATCTGAAGGTGTTAGAAGAGATTTGCATGAATTATTATGTTAGAGTCTCAAAGCTCTGAAAACAGCGTTTCTGCTCCGGACAAACCTGGTTTGATGCAATGTTACTCAAACTCTGTCAAACATTAAAAGTTTGTCATGTGCATGAATAAAATGGTGTTTGGCATGCAGTAATGCACATCTGAATGTGTTAGAAGAGTTTTGCATGAATTATTATGTTAGAGTCTCAAAGCTCTGAAAACAGCGTTTCTGCTACGGACAAACCTGGTTTGATGCAATGTTACTCAAACTCTTTCAAACATTAAAAAATTGTCAAGTGCATGAATAAAATGCTGTTTGCAATGAAGTAATGCACATCTGAAGGTGTTAGAAGAGATTTGCATGAATTATTATGTTAGAGTCTCAAAGCTCTGAAAACAGCGTTTCTGCTCCGGACAAACCTGGTTTGATGCAATGTTACTCAAACTCTGTCAAACATTAAAAGTTTGTCATGTGCATGAATAAAATGCTGTTTGGCATGCAGTAATGCACATCTGAAGGTGTTAGAAGAGTTTTGCATGAATTATTATGTTAGAGTCTCAAAGCTCTGAAAACAGCGTTTCTGCTCCGGACAGACCTGGTTTGATGCAATGTTACTCAAACTCTGTCAAACATTAAAAGTTTGTCATGTGCATGAATAAAATGATGTTTGGCATGCAGTAATGCACATCTGAAGGTGTTAGAAGAGTTTTGCATGAATTATTATGTTAGAGTCTCAAAGCTCTGAAAACAGCGTTTCTGCTCCGGACAGACCTGGTTTGATGCAATGTTACTCAAACTCTGTCAAACATTAAAAGTTTGTCATGTGCATGAATAAAATGGTGTTTGGCATGCAGTAATGCACATCTGAATGTGTTAGAAGAGTTTTGCATGAATTATTATGTTAGAGTCTCAAAGCTCTGAAAACAGCGTTTCTGCTCCGGACAAACCTGGTTTGATGCAATGTTACTGAAACTCTGTCAAACATTAAAAAATTGTCAAATGCATGAATAAAATGCTGTTTGCAATGCAGTAATGCACATCTGAAGGTGTTAGAAGAGTTTTGCATGAATTATTATGTTAGAGTCTCAAAGCTCTGAAAACAGCGTTTTTGCTCCGGACAAACCTGGTTTGATGCAATGTTACTCAAACTCTTTCAAACATTAAAAAATTGTCAAGTGCATGAATAAAATGCTGTTTGCAATGAAGTAATGCACATCTGAAGGTGTTAGAAGAGATTTGCATGAATTATTATGTTAGAGTGTCAAAGCTCTGAAAACAGCGTTTCTGCTCCGGACAAACCTGGTTTGATGCAATGTTACTCAAACTCTGTCAAACATTAAAAGTTTGTCATGTGCATGAATAAAATGCTGTTTGGCATGCAGTAATGCACATCTGAAGGTGTTAGAAGAGTTTTGCATGAATTATTATGTTAGAGTCTCAAAGCTCTGAAAACAGCGTTTCTGCTCCGGACAAACCTGGTTTGATGCAATGTTACTCAAACTCTGTCAAACATTAAAAAATTGTCAAGTGCATGAATAAAATGCTGTTTGCGATGCAGTAATGCACATCTGAAGGTGTTAGAAGACTTTTGCATGAATTATTATGTTAGAGTGTCAAAGCTCTGAAAACAGCGTTTCTGCTCCGGACAAACCTGGTTTGATGCAATGTTACTCAAACTCTGTCAAACATTAAAAGTTTGTCATGTGCATGAATAAAATGCTGTTTGGCATGCAGTAATGCACATCTGAAGGTGTTAGAAGAGTTTTGCATGAATTATTATGTTAGAGTGTCAAAGCTCTGAAAACAGCGTTTCTGCTCCGGACAAACCTGGTTTGATGCAATGTTACTCAAACTCTGTCAAACATTAAAAGTTTGTCATGTGCATGAATAAAATGCTGTTTGGCATGCAGTAATGCACATCTGAAGGTGTTAGAAGAGTTTTGCATGAATTATTATGTTAGAGTCTCAAAGCTCTGAAAACAGCGTTTTTGCTCCGGACAAACCTGGTTTGATGCAATGTTACTCAAACTCTTTCAAACATTAAAAAATTGTCAAGTGCATTAATAAAATGCTGTTTGCAATGAAATAATGCACATCTGAAGGTGTTAGAAGAGATTTGCATGAATTATTATGTTAGACTCTCAAAGCTCTGAAAACAGCGTTTCTGCTGCGGACAAACCTGGTTTGATGCAATGTTACTCAAACTCTGTCAAACATTAAAAGTTTGTCATGTGCATGAATAAAATGCTGTTTGGCATGCAGTAATGCACATCTGAAGGTGTTAGAAGAGTTTTGCATGAATTATTATGTTAGAGTGTCAAAGCTCTGAAAACAGCGTTTCTGCTCCGGACAAACCTGGTTTGATGCAATGTTACTCAAACTCTGTCAAACATTAAAAGTTTGTCATGTGCATGAATAAAATGCTGTTTGGCATGCAGTAATGCACATCTGAAGGTGTTAGAAGAGTTTTGCATGAATTATTATGTTAGAGTCTCAAAGCTCTGAAAACAGCGTTTTTGCTCCGGACAAACCTGGTTTGATGCAATGTTACTCAAACTCTTTCAAACATTAAAAAATTGTCAAGTGCATGAATAAAATGCTGTTTGCAATGAAGTAATGCACATCTGAAGGTGTTAGAAGAGATTTGCATGAATTATTATGTTAGAGTCTCAAAGCTCTGAAAACAGCGTTTCTGCTCCGGACAAACCTGGTTTGATGCAATGTTACTCAAACTCTGTCAAACATTAAAAGTTTGTCATGTGCATGAATAAAATGCTGTTTGGCATGCAGTAATGCACATCTGAAGGTGTTAGAAGAGTTTTGCATGAATTATTATGTTAGAGTCTCAAAGCTCTGAAAACAGCGTTTCTGCTCCGGACAGACCTGGTTTGATGCAATGTTACTCAAACTCTGTCAAACATTAAAAGTTTGTCATGTGCATGAATAAAATGGTGTTTGGCATGCAGTAATGCACATCTGAATGTGTTAGAAGAGTTTTGCATGAATTATTATGTTAGAGTCTCAAAGCTCTGAAAACAGCGTTTCTGCTACGGACAAACCTGGTTTGATGCAATGTTACTGAAACTCCGTCAAACATTAAAAAATTGTCAAGTGCATTAATAAAATGCTGTTTGCAATGAAATAATGCACATCTGAAGGTGTTAGAAGAGATTTGCATGAATTATTATGTTAGACTCTCAAAGCTCTGAAAACAGCGTTTCTGCTCCGGACAAACCTGGTTTGATGCAATGTTACTCAAACTCTGTCAAACATTAAAAGTTTGTCATGTGCATGAATAAAATGCTGTTTGGCATGCAGTAATGCACATCTGAAGGTGTTAGAAGAGTTTTGCATGAATTATTATGTTAGAGTCTCAAAGCTCTGAAAACAGCGTTTCTGCTCCGGACAAACCTGGTTTGATGCAATGTTACTGAAACTCTGTCAAACATTAAAAAATTGTCAAATGCATGAATAAAATGCTGTTTGCAATGCAGTAATGCACATCTGAAGGTGTTAGAAGAGTTTTGCATGAATTATTATGTTAGAGTGTCAAAGCTCTGAAAACAGCGTTTCTGCTCCTTACAAGCCTGGTTTGATGCAATGTTACTCAAACTCTGTCAAACATTAAAAGTTTGTCATGTGCATGAATAAAATGCTGTTTGGCATGCAGTAATGCACATCTGAAGGTGTTAGAAGAGTTTTGCATGAATTATTATGTTAGAGTGTCAAAGCTCTGAAAACAGCTTTTCTGCTCCGGACAAACCTGGTTTGATGCAATGTTACTCAAACTCTGTCAAACATTAAAAGTTTGTCATGTGCATGAATAAAATGCTGTTTGGCATGCAGTAATGCACATCTGAAGGTGTTAGAAGAGTTTTGCATGAATTATTATGTTAGAGTGTCAAAGCTCTGAAAACAGCTTTTCTGCTCCGGACAAACCTGGTTTGATGCAATGTTACTCAAACTCTGTCAAACATTAAAAGTTTGTCATGTGCATGAATAAAATGCTGTTTGGCATGCAGTAATGCACATCTGAAGGTGTTAGAAGAGTTTTGCATGAATTATTATGTTAGAGTGTCAAAGCTCTGAAAACAGCGTTTCTGCTCCGGACAAACCTGGTTTGATGCAATGTTACTCAAACTCTGTCAAACATTAAAAGTTTGTCATGTGCATGAATAAAATGCTGTTTGGCATGCAGTAATGCACATCTGAAGGTGTTAGAAGAGTTTTGCATGAATTATTATGTTAGAGTCTCAAAGCTCTGAAAACAGCGTTTTTGCTCCGGACAAACCTGGTTTGATGCAATGTTACTCAAACTCTTTCAAACATTAAAAAATTGTCAAGTGCATGAATAAAATGCTGTTTGCAATGAAGTAATGCACATCTGAAGGTGTTAGAAGAGATTTGCATGAATTATTATGTTAGAGTCTCAAAGCTCTGAAAACAGCGTTTCTGCTCCGGACAAACCTGGTTTGATGCAATGTTACTCAAACTCTGTCAAACATTAAAAGTTTGTCATGTGCATGAATAAAATGCTGTTTGGCATGCAGTAATGCACATCTGAAGGTGTTAGAAGAGTTTTGCATGAATTATTATGTTAGAGTCTCAAAGCTCTGAAAACAGCGTTTCTGCTCCGGACAGACCTGGTTTGATGCAATGTTACTCAAACTCTGTCAAACATTAAAAGTTTGTCATGTGCATGAATAAAATGATGTTTGGCATGCAGTAATGCACATCTGAAGGTGTTAGAAGAGTTTTGCATGAATTATTATGTTAGAGTCTCAAAGCTCTGAAAACAGCGTTTCTGCTCCGGACAGACCTGGTTTGATGCAATGTTACTCAAACTCTGTCAAACATTAAAAGTTTGTCATGTGCATGAATAAAATGGTGTTTGGCATGCAGTAATGCACATCTGAATGTGTTAGAAGAGTTTTGCATGAATTATTATGTTAGAGTCTCAAAGCTCTGAAAACAGCGTTTCTGCTCCGGACAAACCTGGTTTGATGCAATGTTACTGAAACTCTGTCAAACATTAAAAAATTGTCAAATGCATGAATAAAATGCTGTTTGCAATGCAGTAATGCACATCTGAAGGTGTTAGAAGAGTTTTGCATGAATTATTATGTTAGAGTGTCAAAGCTCTGAAAACAGCGTTTTTGCTCCGGACAAACCTGGTTTGATGCAATGTTACTCAAACTCTTTCAAACATTAAAAAATTGTCAAGTGCATGAATAAAATGCTGTTTGCAATGAAGTAATGCACATCTGAAGGTGTTAGAAGAGATTTGCATGAATTATTATGTTAGAGTCTCAAAGCTCTGAAAACAGCGTTTCTGCTCCGGACAAACCTGGTTTGATGCAATGTTACTCAAACTCTGTCAAACATTAAAAGTTTGTCATGTGCATGAATAAAATGCTGTTTGGCATGCAGTAATGCACATCTGAAGGTGTTAGAAGAGTTTTGCATGAATTATTATGTTAGAGTCTCAAAGCTCTGAAAACAGCGTTTCTGCTCCGGACAGACCTGGTTTGATGCAATGTTACTCAAACTCTGTCAAACATTAAAAGTTTGTCATGTGCATGAATAAAATGGTGTTTGGCATGCAGTAATGCACATCTGAATGTGTTAGAAGAGTTTTGCATGAATTATTATGTTAGAGTCTCAAAGCTCTGAAAACAGCGTTTCTGCTACGGACAAACCTGGTTTGATGCAATGTTACTGAAACTCCGTCAAACATTAAAAAATTGTCAAGTGCATTAATAAAATGCTGTTTGCAATGAAATAATGCACATCTGAAGGTGTTAGAAGAGATTTGCATGAATTATTATGTTAGACTCTCAAAGCTCTGAAAACAGCGTTTCTGCTCCGGACAAACCTGGTTTGATGCAATGTTACTCAAACTCTGTCAAACATTAAAAGTTTGTCATGTGCATGAATAAAATGCTGTTTGGCATGCAGTAATGCACATCTGAAGGTGTTAGAAGAGTTTTGCATGAATTATTATGTTAGAGTGTCAAAGCTCTGAAAACAGCGTTTCTGCTCCGGACAAACCTGGTTTGATGCAATGTTACTCAAACTCTGTCAAACATTAAAAGTTTGTCATGTGCATGAATAAAATGCTGTTTGGCATGCAGTAATGCACATCTGAAGGTGTTAGAAGAGTTTTGCATGAATTATTATGTTAGAGTCTCAAAGCTCTGAAAACAGCGTTTTTGCTCCGGACAAACCTGGTTTGATGCAATGTTACTCAAACTCTTTCAAACATTAAAAAATTGTCAAGTGCATTAATAAAATGCTGTTTGCAATGAAATAATGCACATCTGAAGGTGTTAGAAGAGATTTGCATGAATTATTATGTTAGACTCTCAAAGCTCTGAAAACAGCGTTTCTGCTGCGGACAAACCTGGTTTGATGCAATGTTACTCAAACTCTGTCAAACATTAAAAGTTTGTCATGTGCATGAATAAAATGCTGTTTGGCATGCAGTAATGCACATCTGAAGGTGTTAGAAGAGTTTTGCATGAATTATTATGTTAGAGTGTCAAAGCTCTGAAAACAGCGTTTCTGCTCCGGACAAACCTGGTTTGATGCAATGTTACTCAAACTCTGTCAAACATTAAAAGTTTGTCATGTGCATGAATAAAATGCTGTTTGGCATGCAGTAATGCACATCTGAAGGTGTTAGAAGAGTTTTGCATGAATTATTATGTTAGAGTCTCAAAGCTCTGAAAACAGCGTTTTTGCTCCGGACAAACCTGGTTTGATGCAATGTTACTCAAACTCTTTCAAACATTAAAAAATTGTCAAGTGCATGAATAAAATGCTGTTTGCAATGAAGTAATGCACATCTGAAGGTGTTAGAAGAGATTTGCATGAATTATTATGTTAGAGTCTCAAAGCTCTGAAAACAGCGTTTCTGCTCCGGACAAACCTGGTTTGATGCAATGTTACTCAAACTCTGTCAAACATTAAAAGTTTGTCATGTGCATGAATAAAATGCTGTTTGGCATGCAGTAATGCACATCTGAAGGTGTTAGAAGAGTTTTGCATGAATTATTATGTTAGAGTCTCAAAGCTCTGAAAACAGCGTTTCTGCTCCGGACAGACCTGGTTTGATGCAATGTTACTCAAACTCTGTCAAACATTAAAAGTTTGTCATGTGCATGAATAAAATGGTGTTTGGCATGCAGTAATGCACATCTGAATGTGTTAGAAGAGTTTTGCATGAATTATTATGTTAGAGTCTCAAAGCTCTGAAAACAGCGTTTCTGCTACGGACAAACCTGGTTTGATGCAATGTTACTGAAACTCCGTCAAACATTAAAAAATTGTCAAGTGCATTAATAAAATGCTGTTTGCAATGAAATAATGCACATCTGAAGGTGTTAGAAGAGATTTGCATGAATTATTATGTTAGACTCTCAAAGCTCTGAAAACAGCGTTTCTGCTCCGGACAAACCTGGTTTGATGCAATGTTACTCAAACTCTGTCAAACATTAAAAGTTTGTCATGTGCATGAATAAAATGCTGTTTGGCATGCAGTAATGCACATCTGAAGGTGTTAGAAGAGTTTTGCATGAATTATTATGTTAGAGTCTCAAAGCTCTGAAAACAGCGTTTCTGCTCCGGACAAACCTGGTTTGATGCAATGTTACTGAAACTCTGTCAAACATTAAAAAATTGTCAAATGCATGAATAAAATGCTGTTTGCAATGCAGTAATGCACATCTGAAGGTGTTAGAAGAGTTTTGCATGAATTATTATGTTAGAGTGTCAAAGCTCTGAAAACAGCGTTTCTGCTCCTTACAAGCCTGGTTTGATGCAATGTTACTCAAACTCTGTCAAACATTAAAAGTTTGTCATGTGCATGAATAAAATGCTGTTTGGCATGCAGTAATGCACATCTGAAGGTGTTAGAAGAGTTTTGCATGAATTATTATGTTAGAGTGTCAAAGCTCTGAAAACAGCTTTTCTGCTCCGGACAAACCTGGTTTGATGCAATGTTACTCAAACTCTGTCAAACATTAAAAGTTTGTCATGTGCATGAATAAAATGCTGTTTGGCATGCAGTAATGCACATCTGAAGGTGTTAGAAGAGTTTTGCATGAATTATTATGTTAGAGTGTCAAAGCTCTGAAAACAGCTTTTCTGCTCCGGACAAACCTGGTTTGATGCAATGTTACTCAAACTCTGTCAAACATTAAAAGTTTGTCATGTGCATGAATAAAATGCTGTTTGGCATGCAGTAATGCACATCTGAAGGTGTTAGAAGAGTTTTGCATGAATTATTATGTTAGAGTGTCAAAGCTCTGAAAACAGCGTTTCTGCTCCGGACAAACCTGGTTTGATGCAATGTTACTCAAACTCTGTCAAACATTAAAAGTTTGTCATGTGCATGAATAAAATGCTGTTTGGCATGCAGTAATGCACATCTGAAGGTGTTAGAAGAGTTTTGCATGAATTATTATGTTAGAGTCTCAAAGCTCTGAAAACAGCGTTTTTGCTCCGGACAAACCTGGTTTGATGCAATGTTACTCAAACTCTTTCAAACATTAAAAAATTGTCAAGTGCATGAATAAAATGCTGTTTGCAATGAAGTAATGCACATCTGAAGGTGTTAGAAGAGATTTGCATGAATTATTATGTTAGAGTCTCAAAGCTCTGAAAACAGCGTTTCTGCTCCGGACAAACCTGGTTTGATGCAATGTTACTCAAACTCTGTCAAACATTAAAAGTTTGTCATGTGCATGAATAAAATGCTGTTTGGCATGCAGTAATGCACATCTGAAGGTGTTAGAAGAGTTTTGCATGAATTATTATGTTAGAGTCTCAAAGCTCTGAAAACAGCGTTTCTGCTCCGGACAGACCTGGTTTGATGCAATGTTACTCAAACTCTGTCAAACATTAAAAGTTTGTCATGTGCATGAATAAAATGATGTTTGGCATGCAGTAATGCACATCTGAAGGTGTTAGAAGAGTTTTGCATGAATTATTATGTTAGAGTCTCAAAGCTCTGAAAACAGCGTTTCTGCTCCGGACAGACCTGGTTTGATGCAATGTTACTCAAACTCTGTCAAACATTAAAAGTTTGTCATGTGCATGAATAAAATGGTGTTTGGCATGCAGTAATGCACATCTGAATGTGTTAGAAGAGTTTTGCATGAATTATTATGTTAGAGTCTCAAAGCTCTGAAAACAGCGTTTCTGCTCCGGACAAACCTGGTTTGATGCAATGTTACTGAAACTCTGTCAAACATTAAAAAATTGTCAAATGCATGAATAAAATGCTGTTTGCAATGCAGTAATGCACATCTGAAGGTGTTAGAAGAGTTTTGCATGAATTATTATGTTAGAGTGTCAAAGCTCTGAAAACAGCGTTTTTGCTCCGGACAAACCTGGTTTGATGCAATGTTACTCAAACTCTTTCAAACATTAAAAAATTGTCAAGTGCATGAATAAAATGCTGTTTGCAATGAAGTAATGCACATCTGAAGGTGTTAGAAGAGATTTGCATGAATTATTATGTTAGAGTCTCAAAGCTCTGAAAACAGCGTTTCTGCTCCGGACAAACCTGGTTTGATGCAATGTTACTCAAACTCTGTCAAACATTAAAAGTTTGTCATGTGCATGAATAAAATGCTGTTTGGCATGCAGTAATGCACATCTGAAGGTGTTAGAAGAGTTTTGCATGAATTATTATGTTAGAGTCTCAAAGCTCTGAAAACAGCGTTTCTGCTCCGGACAGACCTGGTTTGATGCAATGTTACTCAAACTCTGTCAAACATTAAAAGTTTGTCATGTGCATGAATAAAATGGTGTTTGGCATGCAGTAATGCACATCTGAATGTGTTAGAAGAGTTTTGCATGAATTATTATGTTAGAGTCTCAAAGCTCTGAAAACAGCGTTTCTGCTACGGACAAACCTGGTTTGATGCAATGTTACTGAAACTCCGTCAAACATTAAAAAATTGTCAAGTGCATTAATAAAATGCTGTTTGCAATGAAATAATGCACATCTGAAGGTGTTAGAAGAGATTTGCATGAATTATTATGTTAGACTCTCAAAGCTCTGAAAACAGCGTTTCTGCTCCGGACAAACCTGGTTTGATGCAATGTTACTCAAACTCTGTCAAACATTAAAAGTTTGTCATGTGCATGAATAAAATGCTGTTTGGCATGCAGTAATGCATATCTGAAGGTGTTAGAAGAGTTTTGCATGAATTATTATGTTAGAGTCTCAAAGCTCTGAAAACAGCGTTTCTGCTCCGGACAAACCTGGTTTGATGCAATGTTACTGAAACTCTGTCAAACATTAAAAAATTGTCAAATGCATGAATAAAATGCTGTTTGCAATGCAGTAATGCACATCTGAAGGTGTTAGAAGAGTTTTGCATGAATTATTATGTTAGAGTGTCAAAGCTCTGAAAACAGCGTTTCTGCTCCTTACAAGCCTGGTTTGATGCAATGTTACTCAAACTCTGTCAAACATTAAAAGTTTGTCATGTGCATGAATAAAATGCTGTTTGGCATGCAGTAATGCACATCTGAAGGTGTTAGAAGAGTTTTGCATGAATTATTATGTTAGAGTGTCAAAGCTCTGAAAACAGCTTTTCTGCTCCGGACAAACCTGGTTTGATGCAATGTTACTCAAACTCTGTCAAACATTAAAAGTTTGTCATGTGCATGAATAAAATGCTGTTTGGCATGCAGTAATGCACATCTGAAGGTGTTAGAAGAGTTTTGCATGAATTATTATGTTAGAGTGTCAAAGCTCTGAAAACAGCTTTTCTGCTCCGGACAAACCTGGTTTGATGCAATGTTACTCAAACTCTGTCAAACATTAAAAGTTTGTCATGTGCATGAATAAAATGCTGTTTGGCATGCAGTAATGCACATCTGAAGGTGTTAGAAGAGATTTGCATGAATTATTATGTTAGAGTCTCAAAGCTCTGAAAACAGCGTTTCTGCTCCGGACAAACCTGGTTTGATGCAATGTTACTCAAACTCTGTCAAACATTAAAAGTTTGTCATGTGCATGAATAAAATGGTGTTTGGCATGCAGTAATGCACATCTGAATGTGTTAGAAGAGTTTTGCATGAATTATTATGTTAGAGTCTCAAAGCTCTGAAAACAGCGTTTCTGCTACGGACAAACCTGGTTTGATGCAATGTTACTCAAACTCTTTCAAACATTAAAAAATTGTCAAGTGCATGAATAAAATGCTGTTTGCAATGAAGTAATGCACATCTGAAGGTGTTAGAAGAGATTTGCATGAATTATTATGTTAGAGTCTCAAAGCTCTGAAAACAGCGTTTCTGCTCCGGACAAACCTGGTTTGATGCAATGTTACTCAAACTCTGTCAAACATTAAAAGTTTGTCATGTGCATGAATAAAATGCTGTTTGGCATGCAGTAATGCACATCTGAAGGTGTTAGAAGAGTTTTGCATGAATTATTATGTTAGAGTCTCAAAGCTCTGAAAACAGCGTTTCTGCTCCGGACAGACCTGGTTTGATGCAATGTTACTCAAACTCTGTCAAACATTAAAAGTTTGTCATGTGCATGAATAAAATGGTGTTTGGCATGCAGTAATGCACATCTGAATGTGTTAGAAGAGTTTTGCATGAATTATTATGTTAGAGTCTCAAAGCTCTGAAAACAGCGTTTCTGCTACGGACAAACCTGGTTTGATGCAATGTTACTGAAACTCCGTCAAACATTAAAAAATTGTCAAGTGCATTAATAAAATGCTGTTTGCAATAAAATAATGCACATCTGAAGGTGTTAGAAGAGATTTGCATGAATTATTATGTTAGACTCTCAAAGCTCTGAAAACAGCGTTTCTGCTCCGGACAAACCTGGTTTGATGCAATGTTACTCAAACTCTGTCAAACATTAAAAGTTTGTCATGTGCATGAATAAAATGCTGTTTGGCATGCAGTAATGCACATCTGAAGGTGTTAGAAGAGTTTTGCATGAATTATTATGTTAGAGTCTCAAAGCTCTGAAAACAGCGTTTCTGCTCCGGACAGACCTGGTTTGATGCAATGTTACTCAAACTCTGTCAAACATTAAAAGTTTGTCATGTGCATGAATAAAATGGTGTTTGGCATGCAGTAATGCACATCTGAATGTGTTAGAAGAGTTTTGCATGAATTATTATGTTAGAGTCTCAAAGCTCTGAAAACAGCGTTTCTGCTACGGACAAACCTGGTTTGATGCAATGTTACTCAAACTCTGTCAAACATTAAAAAATTGTCAAGTGCATTAATAAAATGCTGTTTGCAATGAAATAATGCACATCTGAAGGTGTTAGAAGAGATTTGCATGAATTATTATGTTAGACTCTCAAAGCTCTGAAAACAGCGTTTCTGCTCCGGACAAACCTGGTTTGATGCAATGTTACTCAAACTCTGTCAAACATTAAAAGTTTGTCATGTGCATGAATAAAATGCTGTTTGGCATGCAGTAATGCACATCTGGAGGTGTTAGAAGAGTTTTGCATGAATTATTATGTTAGAGTCTCAAAGCTCTGAAAACAGCGTTTCTGCTCCGGAGAAACCTTGTTTGATGCAATGTTACTGAAACTCTGTCAAACATTAAAAAATTGTCAAGTGCATGAATAAAATGCTGTTTGCAATGAAGTAATGCACATCTGAAGGTGTTAGAAGAGATTTGCATGAATTATTATGTTAGAGTCTCAAAGCTCTGAAAACAACGTTTCTGCTCCGGACAAACCTGGTTTGATGCAATGTTACTCAAACTCTGTCAAACATTAAAAGTTTGTCATGTGCATGAATAAAATGCTGTTTGGCATGCAGTAATGCACATCTGAAGGTGTTAGAAGAGTTTTGCATGAATTATTATGTTAGAGTGTCAAAGCTCTGAAAACAGCGTTTCTGCTCCGGACAAACCTGGTTTGATGCAATGTTACTCAAACTCTGTCAAACATTAAAAGTTTGTCATGTGCATGAATAAAATGCTGTTTGGCATGCAGTAATGCACATCTGAAGGTGTTAGAAGAGTTTTGCATGAATTATTATGTTAGAGTCTCAAAGCTCTGAAAACAGCGTTTCTGCTCCGGACAAACCTGGTTTGATGCAATGTTACTCAAACTCTGTCAAACATTAAAAGTTTGTCATGTGCATGAATAAAATGCTGTTTGGCATGCAGTAATGCACATCTGAAGGTGTTAGAAGAGTTTTGCATGAATTATTATGTTAGAGTCTCAAAGCTCTGAAAACAGCGTTTTTGCTCCGGACAAACCTGGTTTGATGCAATGTTACTCAAACTCTTTCAAACATTAAAAAATTGTCAAGTGCATGAATAAAATGCTGTTTGCAATGAAATAATGCACATCTGAAGGTGTTAGAAGAGTTTTGCATGAATTATTATGTTAGAATCTCAAAGCTCTGAAAACAGCGTTTCTGCTCCGGACAAACCTGGTTTGATGCAATGTTACTGAAACTCTGTCAAACATTAAAAAATTGTCAAGTGCATGAATAAAATGCTGTTTGGCATGCAGTAATGCACATCTGAAGGTGTTAGAAGAGTTTTGCATGAATTTAATATGTTAGAGTCTCAAAGCTCTGAAAACAGCGTTTCTGCTCCGGACAAACCTGGTTTGATGCAATGTTACTGAAACTCTGTCAAACATTAAAAAATTGTCAAATGCATGAATAAAATGCTGTTTGCAATGCAGTAATGCACATCTGAAGGTGTTAGAAGACTTTTGCATGAATTATTATGTTAGAGTGTCAAAGCTCTGAAAACAGCGTTTCTGCTCCGGACAAACCTGGTTTGATGCAATGTTACTCAAACTCTGTCAAACATTAAAAGTTTGTCATGTGCATGAATAAAATGCTGTTTGGTATGCAGTAATGCACATCTGAAGGTGTTAGAAGAGTTTTGCATGAATTATTATGTTAGAGTGTCAAAGCTCTGAAAACAGCGTTTCTGCTCCGGACAAACCTGGTTTGATGCAATGTTACTCAAACTCTGTCAAACATTAAAAGTTTGTCATGTGCATGAATAAAATGCTGTTTGGCATGCAGTAATGCACATCTGAAGGTGTTAGAAGAGTTTTGCATGAATTATTATGTTAGAGTCTCAAAGCTCTGAAAACAGCGTTTTTGCTCCGGACAAACCTGGTTTGATGCAATGTTACTCAAACTCTTTCAAACATTAAAAAAGTGTCAAGTGCATGAATAAAATGCTGTTTGCAATGAAGTAATGCACATCTGAAGGTGTTAGAAGAGATTTGCATTATGTATTATGTTAAAGTCTCAAAGCTCTGAAAACAGCGTTTCTGCTCCGGACAAACCTGGTTTGATGCAATGTTACTCAAACTCTGTCAAACATTAAAAGTTTGTCATGTGCATGAATAAAATGGTGTTTGGCATGCAGTAATGCACATCTGAATGTGTTAGAAGAGTTTTGCATGAATTATTATGTTAGAGTCTCAAAGCTCTGAAAACAGCGTTTCTGCTACGGACAAACCTGGTTTGATGCAATGTTACTCAAACTCTTTCAAACATTAAAAAATTGTCAAGTGCATGAATAAAATGCTGTTTGCAATGAAGTAATGCACATCTGAAGGTGTTAGAAGAGATTTGCATGAATTATTATGTTAGAGTCTCAAAGCTCTGAAAACAGCGTTTCTGCTCCGGACAAACCTGGTTTGATGCAATGTTACTCAAACTCTGTCAAACATTAAAAGTTTGTCATGTGCATGAATAAAATGCTGTTTGGCATGCAGTAATGCACATCTGAAGGTGTTAGAAGAGTTTTGCATGAATTAATATGTTAGAGTCTCAAAGCTCTGAAAACAGCGTTTCTGCTCCGGACAGACCTGGTTTGATGCAATGTTACTCAAACTCTGTCAAACATTAAAAGTTTGTCATGTGCATGAATAAAATGGTGTTTGGCATGCAGTAATGCACATCTGAATGTGTTAGAAGAGTTTTGCATGAATTATTATGTTAGAGTCTCAAAGCTCTGAAAACAGCGTTTCTGCTACGGACAAACCTGGTTTGATGCAATGTTACTGAAACTCCGTCAAACATTAAAAAATTGTCAAGTGCATTAATAAAATGCTGTTTGCAATGAAATAATGCACATCTGAAGGTGTTAGAAGAGATTTGCATGAATTATTATGTTAGACTCTCAAAGCTCTGAAAACAGCGTTTCTGCTCCGGACAAACCTGGTTTGATGCAATGTTACTCAAACTCTGTCAAACATTAAAAGTTTGTCATGTGCATGAATAAAATGCTGTTTGGCATGCAGTAATGCACATCTGAAGGTGTTAGAAGAGTTTTGCATGAATTATTATGTTAGAGTCTCAAAGCTCTGAAAACAGCGTTTCTGCTCCGGACAGACCTGGTTTGATGCAATGTTACTCAAACTCTGTCAAACATTAAAAGTTTGTCATGTGCATGAATAAAATGGTGTTTGGCATGCAGTAAAGCACATCTGAATGTGTTAGAAGAGTTTGCATGAATTATTATGTTAGAGTGTCAAAGCTCTGAAAACAGCGTTTCTGCTCCGGACAAACCTGGTTTGATGCAATGTTACTCAAACTCTTTCAAACATTAAAAAATTGTCAAGTGCATGAATAAAATGCTGTTTGCAATGAAGTAATGCACATCTGAAGGTGTTAGAAGAGATTTGCATGAATTATTATGTTAGAGTGTCAAAGCTCTGAAAACAGCGTTTCTGCTCCGGACAAACCTGGTTTGATGCAATGTTACTCAAACTCTGTCAAACATTAAAAGTTTGTCATGTGCATGAATAAAATGCTGTTTGGCATGCAGTAATGCACATCTGAAGGTGTTAGAAGAGTTTTGCATGAATTATTATGTTAGAGTGTCAAAGCTCTGAAAACAGCGTTTCTGCTCCGGACAAACCTGGTTTGATGCAATGTTACTCAAACTCTGTCAAACATTAAAAGTTTGTCATGTGCATGAATAAAATGCTGTTTGGCATGCAGTAATGCACATCTGAAGGTGTTAGAAGAGTTTTGCATGAATTATTATGTTAGAGTCTCAAAGCTCTGAAAACAGCGTTTCTGCTCCGGACAAACCTGGTTTGATGCAATGTTACTCAAACTCTGTCAAACATTAAAAAATTGTCAAGTGCATGAATAAAATGCTGTTTGCGATGCAGTAATGCACATCTGAAGGTGTTAGAAGAGTTTTGCATGAATTTAATATGTTAGAGTCTCAAAGCTCTGAAAACAGCGTTTCTGCTCCGGACAAACCTGGTTTGATGCAATGTTACTGAACCTCTGTCAAACATTAAAAAATTGTCAAATGCATGAATAAAATGCTGTTTGCAATGCAGTAATGCACATCTGAAGGTGTTAGAAGACTTTTGCATGAATTATTATGTTAGAGTGTCAAAGCTCTGAAAACAGCGTTTCTGCTCCGGACAAACCTGGTTTGATGCAATGTTACTCAAACTCTGTCAAACATTAAAAGTTTGTCATGTGCATGAATAAAATGCTGTTTGGTATGCAGTAATGCACATCTGAAGGTGTTAGAAGAGTTTTGCATGAATTATTATGTTAGAGTGTCAAAGCTCTGAAAACAGCGTTTCTGCTCCGGACAAACCTGGTTTGATGCAATGTTACTCAAACTCTGTCAAACATTAAAAGTTTGTCATGTGCATGAATAAAATGCTGTTTGGCATGCAGTAATGCACATCTGAAGGTGTTAGAAGAGTTTTGCATGAATTTTTATGTTAGAGTCTCAAAGCTCTGAAAACAGCGTTTTTGCTCCGGACAAACCTGGTTTGATGCAATGTTACTCAAACTCTTTCAAACATTAAAAAATTGTCAAGTGCATGAATAAAATGCTGTTTGCAATGAAGTAATGCACATCTGAAGGTGTTAGAAGAGATTTGCATTATGTATTATGTTAAAGTCTCAAAGCTCTGAAAACAGCGTTTCTGCTCCGGACAAACCTGGTTTGATGCAATGTTACTCAAACTCTGTCAAACATTAAAAGTTTGTCATGTGCATGAATAAAATGGTGTTTGGCATGCAGTAATGCACATCTGAATGTGTTAGAAGAGTTTTGCATGAATTATTATGTTAGAGTCTCAAAGCTCTGAAAACAGCGTTTCTGCTCCGGACAAACCTGGTTTGATGCAATGTTACTCAAACTCTGTCAAACATTAAAAGTTTGTCATGTGCATGAATAAAATGCTGTTTGGCATGCAGTAATGCACATCTGAAGGTGTTAGAAGAGTTTTGCATGAATTAATATGTTAGAGTCTCAAAGCTCTGAAAACAGCGTTTCTGCTCCGGACAAACCTGGTTTGATGCAATGTTACTCAAACTCTTTCAAGCATTAAAAGTTTGTCATGTGCATGAATAAAATGCTGTTTGGCATGCAGTAATGCACATCTGAAGGTGTTAGAAGAGTTTTGCATGAATTATTATGTTAGAGTCTCAAAGCTCTGAAAACAGCGTTTTTGCTCCGGACAAACCTGGTTTGATGCAATGTTACTCAAACTCTTTCAAACATTAAAAAATTGTCAAGTGCATGAATAAAATGCTGTTTGCAATGAAATAATGCACATCTGAAGGTGTTAGAAGAGTTTTGCATGAATTATTATGTTAGAATCTCAAAGCTCTGAAAACAGCGTTTCTGCTCCGGACAAACCTGGTTTGATGCAATGTTACTGAAACTCTGTCAAACATTAAAAAATTGTCAAGTGCATGAATAAAATGCTGTTTGGCATGCAGTAATGCACATCTGAAGGTGTTAGAAGAGTTTTGCATGAATTTAATATGTTAGAGTCTCAAAGCTCTGAAAACAGCGTTTCTGCTCCGGACAAACCTGGTTTGATGCAATGTTACTGAAACTCTGTCAAACATTAAAAAATTGTCAAATGCATGAATAAAATGCTGTTTGCAATGCAGTAATGCACATCTGAAGGTGTTAGAAGACTTTTGCATGAATTATTATGTTAGAGTGTCAAAGCTCTGAAAACAGCGTTTCTGCTCCGGACAAACCTGGTTTGATGCAATGTTACTCAAACTCTGTCAAACATTAAAAGTTTGTCATGTGCATGAATAAAATGCTGTTTGGCATGCAGTAATGCACATCTGAAGGTGTTAGAAGAGTTTTGCATGAATTATTATGTTAGAGTCTCAAAGCTCTGAAAACAGCGTTTTTGCTCCGGACAAACCTGGTTTGATGCAATGTTACTCAAACTCTTTCAAACATTAAAAAATTGTCAAGTGCATGAATAAAATGCTGTTTGCAATGAAGTAATGCACATCTGAAGGTGTTAGAAGAGATTTGCATGAATTATTATGTTAGAGTCTCAAAGCTCTTAAAACAGCGTTTCTGCTCCGGACAAACCTGGTTTGATGCAATGTTACTCAAACTCTGTCAAACATTAAAAGTTTGTCATGTGCATGAATAAAATGCTGTTTGGCATGCAGTAATGCACATCTGAAGGTGTTAGAAGAGTTTTGCATGAATTATTAAGTTAGAGTCTCAAAGCTCTGAAAACAGCGTTTTTGCTCCGGACAAACCTGGTTTGATGCAATGTTACTCAAACTCTTTCAAACATTAAAAAATTGTCAAGTGCATGAATAAAATGCTGTTTGCAATGAAGTAATGCACATCTGAAGGTGTTAGAAGAGATTTGCATGAATTATTATGTTAGAGTCTCAAAGCTCTGAAAACAGCGTTTCTGGTCCGGACAAACCTGGTTTGATGCAATGTTACTCAAACTCTGTCAAACATTAAAAGTTTGTCATGTGCATGAATAAAATGGTGTTTGGCATGCAGTAATGCACATCTGAATGTGTTAGAAGAGTTTTGCATGAATTATTATGTTAGAGTCTCAAAGCTCTGAAAACAGCGTTTCTGCTACGGACAAACCTGGTTTGATGCAATGTTACTGAAACTCTGTCAAACATTAAAAAATTGTCAAGTGCATTAATAAAATGCTGTTTGCAATGAAATAATGCACATCTGAAGGTGTTAGAAGAGATTTGCATGAATTATTATGTTAGACTCTCAAAGCTCTGAAAACAGCGTTTCTGCTCCGGACAAACCTGGTTTGATGCAATGTTACTCAAACTCTGTCAAACATTAAAAGTTTGTCATGTGCATGAATAAAATGCTGTTTGGCATGCAGTAATGCACATCTGGAGGTGTTAGAAGAGTTTTGCATGAATTATTATGTTAGAGTCTCAAAGCTCTGAAAACAGCGTTTCTGCTCCGGAGAAACCTTGTTTGATGCAATGTTACTGAAACTCTGTCAAACATTAAAAAATTGTCAAGTGCATGAATAAAATGCTGTTTGCAATGAAGTAATGCACATCTGAAGGTGTTAGAAGAGATTTGCATGAATTATTATGTTAGAGTCTCAAAGCTCTGAAAACAACGTTTCTGCTCCGGACAAACCTGGTTTGATGCAATGTTACTCAAACTCTTTCAAACATTAAAAAATTGTCAAGTGCATGAATAAAATGCTGTTTGCAATGAAATAATGCACATCTGAAGGTTTTAGAAGAGTTTTGCATGAATTATTATGTTAGAGTCTCAAAGCTCTGAAAACAGCGTTTCTGCTCCGGACAAACCTGGTTTGATGCAATGTTACTGAAACTCTGTCAAACATTAAAAAATTGTCAAGTGCATGAATAAAATGCTGTTTGGCATGCAGTAATGCACATCTGAAGGTGTTAGAAGACTTTTGCATGAATTATTATGTTAGAGTGTCAAAGCTCTGAAAACAGCGTTTCTGCTCCGGACAAACCTGGTTTGATGCAATGTTACTCAAACTCTGTCAAACATTAAAAGTTTGTCATGTGCATGAATAAAATGCTGTTTGGCATGCAGTAATGCACATCTGAAGGTGTTAGAAGAGTTTTGCATGAATTATTATGTTAGAGTCTCAAAGCTCTGAAAACAGCGTTTCTGCTCCGGACAAACCTGGTTTGATGCAATGTTACTGAAACTCTGTCAAACATTAAAAAATTGTCAAATGCATGAATAAAATGCTGTTTGCAATGCAGTAATGCACATCTGAAGGTGTTAGAAGAGTTTTGCATGAATTATTATGTTAGAGTGTCAAAGCTCTGAAAACAGCGTTTCTGCTCCTTACAAGCCTGGTTTGATGCAATGTTACTCAAACTCTGTCAAACATTAAAAGTTTGTCATGTGCATGAATAAAATGCTGTTTGGCATGCAGTAATGCACATCTGAAGGTGTTAGAAGAGTTTTGCATGAATTATTATGTTAGAGTGTCAAAGCTCTGAAAACAGCTTTTCTGCTCCGGACAAACCTGGTTTGATGCAATGTTACTCAAACTCTGTCAAACATTAAAAGTTTGTCATGTGCATGAATAAAATGCTGTTTAACATGCAGTAATGCACATCTGAAGGTGTTAGAAGAGTTTTGCATGAATTATTATGTTAGAGTGTCAAAGCTCTGAAAACAGCTTTTCTGCTCCGGACAAACCTGGTTTGATGCAATGTTACTCAAACTCTGTCAAACATTAAAAGTTTGTCATGTGCATGAATAAAATGCTGTTTGGCATGCAGTAATGCACATCTGAAGGTGTTAGAAGAGATTTGCATGAATTATTATGTTAGACTCTCAAAGCTCTGAAAACAGCGTTTCTGCTCCGGACAAACCTGGTTTGATGCAATGTTACTCAAACTCTGTCAAACATTAAAAGTTTGTCATGTGCATGAATAAAATGCTGTTTGGCATGCAGTAATGCACATCTGGAGGTGTTAGAAGAGTTTTGCATGAATTATTATGTTAGAGTCTCAAAGCTCTGAAAACAGCGTTTCTGCTCCGGAGAAACCTTGTTTGATGCAATGTTACTGAAACTCTGTCAAACATTAAAAAATTGTCAAGTGCATGAATAAAATGCTGTTTGCAATGAAGTAATGCACATCTGAAGGTGTTAGAAGAGATTTGCATGAATTATTATGTTAGAGTCTCAAAGCTCTGAAAACAACGTTTCTGCTCCGGACAAACCTGGTTTGATGCAATGTTACTCAAACTCTGTCAAACATTAAAAGTTTGTCATGTGCATGAATAAAATGCTGTTTGGCATGCAGTAATGCACATCTGAAGGTGTTAGAAGAGTTTTGCATGAATTATTATGTTAGAGTGTCAAAGCTCTGAAAACAGCGTTTCTGCTCCGGACAAACCTGGTTTGATGCAATGTTACTCAAACTCTGTCAAACATTAAAAGTTTGTCATGTGCATGAATAAAATGCTGTTTGGCATGCAGTAATGCACATCTGAAGGTGTTAGAAGAGTTTTGCATGAATTATTATGTTAGAGTGTCAAAGCTCTGAAAACAGCGTTTCTGCTCCGGACAAACCTGGTTTGATGCAATGTTACTCAAACTCTGTCAAACATTAAAAGTTTGTCATGTGCATGAATAAAATGCTGTTTGGCATGCAGTAATGCACATCTGAAGGTGTTAGAAGAGTTTTGCATGAATTATTATGTTAGAGTCTCAAAGCTCTGAAAACAGCGTTTTTGCTCCGGACAAACCTGGTTTGATGCAATGTTACTCAAACTCTTTCAAACATTAAAAAATTGTCAAGTGCATGAATAAAATGCTGTTTGCAATGAAGTAATGCACATCTGAAGGTGTTAGAAGAGATTTGCATGAATTATTATGTTAGAGTCTCAAAGCTCTGAAAACAGCGTTTCTGCTCCGGACAAACCTGGTTTGATGCAATGTTACTCAAACTCTGTCAAACATTAAAAAATTGTCAAGTGCATGAATAAAATGATGTTTGGCATGCAGTAATGCACATCTGAAGGTGTTAGAAGAGTTTTGCATGAATTATTATGTTAGAGTCTCAAAGCTCTGAAAACAGCGTTTTTGCTCCGGACAAACCTGGTTTGATGCAATGTTACTCAAACTCTTTCAAACATTAAAAAATTGTCAAGTGCATGAATAAAATGCTGTTTGCAATGAAATAATGCACATCTGAAGGTGTTAGAAGAGTTTTGCATGAATTATTATGTTAGAATCTCAAAGCTCTGAAAACAGCGTTTCTGCTCCGGACAAACCTGGTTTGATGCAATGTTACTGAAACTCTGTCAAACATTAAAAAATTGTCAAGTGCATGAATAAAATGCTGTTTGGCATGCAGTAATGCACATCTGAAGGTGTTAGAAGAGTTTTGCATGAATTTAATATGTTAGAGTCTCAAAGCTCTGAAAACAGCGTTTCTGCTCCGGACAAACCTGGTTTGATGCAATGTTACTGAAACTCTGTCAAACATTAAAAAATTGTAAAATGCATGAATAAAATGCTGTTTGCAATGCAGTAATGCACATCTGAAGGTGTTAGAAGACTTTTGCATGAATTATTATGTTAGAGTGTCAAAGCTCTGAAAACAGCGTTTCTGCTCCGGACAAACCTGGTTTGATGCAATGTTACTCAAACTCTGTCAAACATTAAAAGTTTGTCATGTGCATGAATAAAATGCTGTTTGGCATGCAGTAATGCACATCTGAAGGTGTTAGAAGAGTTTTGCATGAATTATTATGTTAGAGTGTCAAAGCTCTGAAAACAGCGTTTCTGCTCCGGACAAACCTGGTTTGATGCAATGTTACTCAAACTCTGTCAAACATTAAAAGTTTGTCATGTGCATGAATAAAATGCTGTTTGGCATGCAGTAATGCACATCTGAAGGTGTTAGAAGAGTTTTGCATGAATTATTATGTTAGAGTCTCAAAGCTCTGAAAACAGCGTTTTTGCTCCGGACAAACCTGGTTTGATGCAATGTTACTCAAACTCTTTCAAACATTAAAAAATTGTCAAGTGCATGAATAAAATGCTGTTTGCAATGAAGTAATGCACATCTGAAGGTGTTAGAAGAGATTTGCATGAATTATTATGTTAGAGTCTCAAAGCTCTGAAAACAGCGTTTCTGCTCCGGACAAACCTGGTTTGATGCAATGTTACTCAAACTCTGTCAAACATTAAAAGTTTGTCATGTGCATGAATAAAATGCTGTTTGGCATGCAGTAATGCACATCTGAAGGTGTTAGAAGAGTTTTGCATGAATTATTATGTTAGAGTCTCAAAGCTCTGAAAACAGCGTTTCTGCTCCGGACAGACCTGGTTTGATGCAATGTTACTCAAACTCTGTCAAACATTAAAAGTTTGTCATGTGCATGAATAAAATGATGTTTGGCATGCAGTAATGCACATCTGAAGGTGTTAGAAGAGTTTTGCATGAATTATTATGTTAGAGTCTCAAAGCTCTGAAAACAGCGTTTCTGCTCCGGACAGACCTGGTTTGATGCAATGTTACTGAAACTCTGTCAAACATTAAAAAATTGTCAAGTGCATGAATAAAATGCTGTTTGGCATGCAGTAATGCACATCTGAAGGTGTTAGAAGAGTTTTGCATGAATTTAATATGTTAGAGTCTCAAAGCTCTGAAAACAGCGTTTCTGCTCCGGACAAACCTGGTTTGATGCAATGTTACTGAAACTCTGTCAAACATTAAAAAATTGTCAAATGCATGAATAAAATGCTGTTTGCAATGCAGTAATGCACATCTGAAGGTGTTAGAAGACTTTTGCATGAATTATTATGTTAGAGTGTCAAAGCTCTGAAAACAGCGTTTCTGCTCCGGACAAACCTGGTTTGATGCAATGTTACTCAAACTCTGTCAAACATTAAAAGTTTGTCATGTGCATGAATAAAATGCTGTTTGGTATGCAGTAATGCACATCTGAAGGTGTTAGAAGAGTTTTGCATGAATTATTATGTTAGAGTGTCAAAGCTCTGAAAACAGCGTTTCTGCTCCGGACAAACCTGGTTTGATGCAATGTTACTCAAACTCTGTCAAACATTAAAAGTTTGTCATGTGCATGAATAAAATGCTGTTTGGCATGCAGTAATGCACATCTGAAGGTGTTAGAAGAGTTTTGCATGAATTATTATGTTAGAGTCTCAAAGCTCTGAAAACAGCGTTTTTGCTCCGGACAAACCTGGTTTGATGCAATGTTACTCAAACTCTTTCAAACATTAAAAAATTGTCAAGTGCATGAATAAAATGCTGTTTGCAATGAAGTAATGCACATCTGAAGGTGTTAGAAGAGATTTGCATTATGTATTATGTTAAAGTCTCAAAGCTCTGAAAACAGCGTTTCTGCTCCGGACAAACCTGGTTTGATGCAATGTTACTCAAACTCTGTCAAACATTAAAAGTTTGTCATGTGCATGAATAAAATGGTGTTTGGCATGCAGTAATGCACATCTGAATGTGTTAGAAGAGTTTTGCATGAATTATTATGTTAGAGTCTCAAAGCTCTGAAAACAGCGTTTCTGCTACGGACAAACCTGGTTTGATGCAATGTTACTCAAACTCTTTCAAACATTAAAAAATTGTCAAGTGCATGAATAAAATGCTGTTTGCAATGAAGTAATGCACATCTGAAGGTGTTAGAAGAGATTTGCATGAATTATTATGTTAGAGTCTCAAAGCTCTGAAAACAGCGTTTCTGCTCCGGACAAACCTGGTTTGATGCAATGTTACTCAAACTCTGTCAAACATTAAAAGTTTGTCATGTGCATGAATAAAATGGTGTTTGGCATGCAGTAATGCACATCTGAAGGTGTTAGAAGAGTTTTGCATGAATTAATATGTTAGAGTCTCAAAGCTCTGAAAACAGCGTTTCTGCTCCGGACAGACCTGGTTTGATGCAATGTTACTCAAACTCTGTCAAACATTAAAAGTTTGTCATGTGCATGAATAAAATGGTGTTTGGCATGCAGTAATGCACATCTGAATGTGTTAGAAGAGTTTGCATGAATTATTATGTTAGAGTGTCAAAGCTCTGAAAACAGCGTTTCTGCTCCGGACAAACCTGGTTTGATGCAATGTTACTCAAACTCTGTCAAACATTAAAAGTTTGTCATGTGCATGAATAAAATGCTGTTTGGCATGCAGTAATGCACATCTGAAGGTGTTAGAAGAGTTTTGCATGAATTATTATGTTAGAGTGTCAAAGCTCTGAAAACAGCGTTTCTGCTCCGGACAAACCTGGTTTGATGCAATGTTACTCAAACTCTGTCAAACATTAAAAGTTTGTCATGTGCATGAATAAAATGCTGTTTGGCATGCAGTAATGCACATCTGAAGGTGTTAGAAGAGTTTTGCATGAATTATTATGTTAGAGTCTCAAAGCTCTGAAAACAGCGTTTCTGCTCCGGACAAACCTGGTTTGATGCAATGTTACTCAAACTCTGTCAAACATTAAAAAATTGTCAAGTGCATGAATAAAATGCTGTTTGCGATGCAGTAATGCACATCTGAAGGTGTTAGAAGAGTTTTGCATGAATTTAATATGTTAGAGTCTCAAAGCTCTGAAAACAGCGTTTCTGCTCCGGACAAACCTGGTTTGATGCAATGTTACTGAAACTCTGTCAAACATTAAAAAATTGTCAAGTGCATTAATAAAATGCTGTTTGCAATGCAGTAATGCACATCTGAAGGTGTTAGAAGAGATTTGCATGAATTATTATGTTAGACTCTCAAAGCTCTGAAAACAGCGTTTCTGCTCCGGACAAACCTGGTTTGATGCAATGTTACTCAAACTCTGTCAAACATTAAAAGTTTGTCATGTGCATGAATAAAATGCTGTTTGGTATGCAGTAATGCACATCTGAAGGTGTTAGAAGAGTTTTGCATGAATTATTATGTTAGAGTCTCAAAGCTCTGAAAACAGCGTTTCTGCTCCGGAGAAACCTTGTTTGATGCAATGTTACTGAAACTCTGTCAAACATTAAAAAATTGTCAAGTGCATGAATAAAATGCTGTTTGCAATGAAGTAATGCACATCTGAAGGTGTTAGAAGAGATTTGCATGAATTATTATGTTAGAGTCTCAAAGCTCTGAAAACAACGTTTCTGCTCCGGACAAACCTGGTTTGATGCAATGTTACTCAAACTCTTTCAAACATTAAAAAATTGTCAAGTGCATGAATAAAATGCTGTTTGCAATGAAATAATGCACATCTGAAGGTTTTAGAAGAGTTTTGCATGAATTATTATGTTAGAGTCTCAAAGCTCTGAAAACAGCGTTTCTGCTCCGGACAAACCTGGTTTGATGCAATGTTACTGAAACTCTGTCAAACATTAAAAAATTGTCAAGTGCATGAATAAAATGCTGTTTGGCATGCAGTAATGCACATCTGAAGGTGTTAGAAGACTTTTGCATGAATTATTATGTTAGAGTGTCAAAGCTCTGAAAACAGCGTTTCTGCTCCGGACAAACCTGGTTTGATGCAATGTTACTCAAACTCTGTCAAACATTAAAAGTTTGTCATGTGCATGAATAAAATGCTGTTTGGCATGCAGTAATGCACATCTGAAGGTGTTAGAAGAGTTTTGCATGAATTATTATGTTAGAGTGTCAAAGCTCTGAAAACAGCGTTTCTGCTCCGGACAAACCTGGTTTGATGCAATGTTACTCAAACTCTGTCAAACATTAAAAGTTTGTCATGTGCATGAATAAAATGCTGTTTGGCATGCAGTAATGCACATCTGAAGGTGTTAGAAGAGTTTTGCATGAATTATTATGTTAGAGTCTCAAAGCTCTGAAAACAGCGTTTTTGCTCCGGACAAACCTGGTTTGATGCAATGTTACTCAAACTCTTTCAAACATTAAAAAATTGTCAAGTGCATGAATAAAATGCTGTTTGCAATGAAGTAATGCACATCTGAAGGTGTTAGAAGAGATTTGCATGAATTATTATGTTAGAGTCTCAAAGCTCTGAAAACAGCGTTTCTGCTCCGGACAAACCTGGTTTGATGCAATGTTACTCAAACTCTGTCAAACATTAAAAAATTGTCAAGTGCATGAATAAAATGATGTTTGGCATGCAGTAATGCACATCTGAAGGTGTTAGAAGAGTTTTGCATGAATTATTATGTTAGAGTCTCAAAGCTCTGAAAACAGCGTTTTTGCTCCGGACAAACCTGGTTTGATGCAATGTTACTCAAACTCTTTCAAACATTAAAAAATTGTCAAGTGCATGAATAAAATGCTGTTTGCAATGAAATAATGCACATCTGAAGGTGTTAGAAGAGTTTTGCATGAATTATTATGTTAGAATCTCAAAGCTCTGAAAACAGCGTTTCTGCTCCGGACAAACCTGGTTTGATGCAATGTTACTGAAACTCTGTCAAACATTAAAAAATTGTCAAGTGCATGAATAAAATGCTGTTTGGCATGCAGTAATGCACATCTGAAGGTGTTAGAAGAGTTTTGCATGAATTTAATATGTTAGAGTCTCAAAGCTCTGAAAACAGCGTTTCTGCTCCGGACAAACCTGGTTTGATGCAATGTTACTGAAACTCTGTCAAACATTAAAAAATTGTAAAATGCATGAATAAAATGCTGTTTGCAATGCAGTAATGCACATCTGAAGGTGTTAGAAGACTTTTGCATGAATTATTATGTTAGAGTGTCAAAGCTCTGAAAACAGCGTTTCTGCTCCGGACAAACCTGGTTTGATGCAATGTTACTCAAACTCTGTCAAACATTAAAAGTTTGTCATGTGCATGAATAAAATGCTGTTTGGCATGCAGTAATGCACATCTGAAGGTGTTAGAAGAGTTTTGCATGAATTATTATGTTAGAGTGTCAAAGCTCTGAAAACAGCGTTTCTGCTCCGGACAAACCTGGTTTGATGCAATGTTACTCAAACTCTGTCAAACATTAAAAGTTTGTCATGTGCATGAATAAAATGCTGTTTGGCATGCAGTAATGCACATCTGAAGGTGTTAGAAGAGTTTTGCATGAATTATTATGTTAGAGTCTCAAAGCTCTGAAAACAGCGTTTTTGCTCCGGACAAACCTGGTTTGATGCAATGTTACTCAAACTCTTTCAAACATTAAAAAATTGTCAAGTGCATGAATAAAATGCTGTTTGCAATGAAGTAATGCACATCTGAAGGTGTTAGAAGAGATTTGCATGAATTATTATGTTAGAGTCTCAAAGCTCTGAAAACAGCGTTTCTGCTCCGGACAAACCTGGTTTGATGCAATGTTACTCAAACTCTGTCAAACATTAAAAGTTTGTCATGTGCATGAATAAAATGCTGTTTGGCATGCAGTAATGCACATCTGAAGGTGTTAGAAGAGTTTTGCATGAATTATTATGTTAGAGTCTCAAAGCTCTGAAAACAGCGTTTCTGCTCCGGACAGACCTGGTTTGATGCAATGTTACTCAAACTCTGTCAAACATTAAAAGTTTGTCATGTGCATGAATAAAATGATGTTTGGCATGCAGTAATGCACATCTGAAGGTGTTAGAAGAGTTTTGCATGAATTATTATGTTAGAGTCTCAAAGCTCTGAAAACAGCGTTTCTGCTCCGGACAGACCTGGTTTGATGCAATGTTACTGAAACTCTGTCAAACATTAAAAAATTGTCAAGTGCATGAATAAAATGCTGTTTGGCATGCAGTAATGCACATCTGAAGGTGTTAGAAGAGTTTTGCATGAATTTAATATGTTAGAGTCTCAAAGCTCTGAAAACAGCGTTTCTGCTCCGGACAAACCTGGTTTGATGCAATGTTACTGAAACTCTGTCAAACATTAAAAAATTGTCAAATGCATGAATAAAATGCTGTTTGCAATGCAGTAATGCACATCTGAAGGTGTTAGAAGACTTTTGCATGAATTATTATGTTAGAGTGTCAAAGCTCTGAAAACAGCGTTTCTGCTCCGGACAAACCTGGTTTGATGCAATGTTACTCAAACTCTGTCAAACATTAAAAGTTTGTCATGTGCATGAATAAAATGCTGTTTGGTATGCAGTAATGCACATCTGAAGGTGTTAGAAGAGTTTTGCATGAATTATTATGTTAGAGTGTCAAAGCTCTGAAAACAGCGTTTCTGCTCCGGACAAACCTGGTTTGATGCAATGTTACTCAAACTCTGTCAAACATTAAAAGTTTGTCATGTGCATGAATAAAATGCTGTTTGGCATGCAGTAATGCACATCTGAAGGTGTTAGAAGAGTTTTGCATGAATTATTATGTTAGAGTCTCAAAGCTCTGAAAACAGCGTTTTTGCTCCGGACAAACCTGGTTTGATGCAATGTTACTCAAACTCTTTCAAACATTAAAAAATTGTCAAGTGCATGAATAAAATGCTGTTTGCAATGAAGTAATGCACATCTGAAGGTGTTAGAAGAGATTTGCATTATGTATTATGTTAAAGTCTCAAAGCTCTGAAAACAGCGTTTCTGCTCCGGACAAACCTGGTTTGATGCAATGTTACTCAAACTCTGTCAAACATTAAAAGTTTGTCATGTGCATGAATAAAATGGTGTTTGGCATGCAGTAATGCACATCTGAATGTGTTAGAAGAGTTTTGCATGAATTATTATGTTAGAGTCTCAAAGCTCTGAAAACAGCGTTTCTGCTACGGACAAACCTGGTTTGATGCAATGTTACTCAAACTCTTTCAAACATTAAAAAATTGTCAAGTGCATGAATAAAATGCTGTTTGCAATGAAGTAATGCACATCTGAAGGTGTTAGAAGAGATTTGCATGAATTATTATGTTAGAGTCTCAAAGCTCTGAAAACAGCGTTTCTGCTCCGGACAAACCTGGTTTGATGCAATGTTACTCAAACTCTGTCAAACATTAAAAGTTTGTCATGTGCATGAATAAAATGCTGTTTGGCATGCAGTAATGCACATCTGAAGGTGTTAGAAGAGTTTTGCATGAATTAATATGTTAGAGTCTCAAAGCTCTGAAAACAGCGTTTCTGCTCCGGACAGACCTGGTTTGATGCAATGTTACTCAAACTCTGTCAAACATTAAAAGTTTGTCATGTGCATGAATAAAATGGTGTTTGGCATGCAGTAATGCACATCTGAATGTGTTAGAAGAGTTTTGCATGAATTATTATGTTAGAGTCTCAAAGCTCTGAAAACAGCGTTTCTGCTACGGACAAACCTGGTTTGATGCAATGTTACTGAAACTCCGTCAAACATTAAAAAATTGTCAAGTGCATTAATAAAATGCTGTTTGCAATGAAATAATGCACATCTGAAGGTGTTAGAAGAGATTTGCATGAATTATTATGTTAGACTCTCAAAGCTCTGAAAACAGCGTTTCTGCTCCGGACAAACCTGGTTTGATGCAATGTTACTCAAACTCTGTCAAACATTAAAAGTTTGTCATGTGCATGAATAAAATGCTGTTTGGCATGCAGTAATGCACATCTGAAGGTGTTAGAAGAGTTTTGCATGAATTATTATGTTAGAGTCTCAAAGCTCTGAAAACAGCGTTTCTGCTCCGGACAGACCTGGTTTGATGCAATGTTACTCAAACTCTGTCAAACATTAAAAGTTTGTCATGTGCATGAATAAAATGGTGTTTGGCATGCAGTAAAGCACATCTGAATGTGTTAGAAGAGTTTGCATGAATTATTATGTTAGAGTGTCAAAGCTCTGAAAACAGCGTTTCTGCTCCGGACAAACCTGGTTTGATGCAATGTTACTCAAACTCTTTCAAACATTAAAAAATTGTCAAGTGCATGAATAAAATGCTGTTTGCAATGAAGTAATGCACATCTGAAGGTGTTAGAAGAGATTTGCATGAATTATTATGTTAGAGTGTCAAAGCTCTGAAAACAGCGTTTCTGCTCCGGACAAACCTGGTTTGATGCAATGTTACTCAAACTCTGTCAAACATTAAAAGTTTGTCATGTGCATGAATAAAATGCTGTTTGGCATGCAGTAATGCACATCTGAAGGTGTTAGAAGAGTTTTGCATGAATTATTATGTTAGAGTGTCAAAGCTCTGAAAACAGCGTTTCTGCTCCGGACAAACCTGGTTTGATGCAATGTTACTCAAACTCTGTCAAACATTAAAAGTTTGTCATGTGCATGAATAAAATGCTGTTTGGCATGCAGTAATGCACATCTGAAGGTGTTAGAAGAGTTTTGCATGAATTATTATGTTAGAGTCTCAAAGCTCTGAAAACAGCGTTTCTGCTCCGGACAAACCTGGTTTGATGCAATGTTACTCAAACTCTGTCAAACATTAAAAAATTGTCAAGTGCATGAATAAAATGCTGTTTGCGATGCAGTAATGCACATCTGAAGGTGTTAGAAGAGTTTTGCATGAATTTAATATGTTAGAGTCTCAAAGCTCTGAAAACAGCGTTTCTGCTCCGGACAAACCTGGTTTGATGCAATGTTACTGAAACTCTGTCAAACATTAAAAAATTGTCAAGTGCATTAATAAAATGCTGTTTGCAATGCAGTAATGCACATCTGAAGGTGTTAGAAGAGATTTGCATGAATTATTATGTTAGACTCTCAAAGCTCTGAAAACAGCGTTTCTGCTCCGGACAAACCTGGTTTGATGCAATGTTACTCAAACTCTGTCAAACATTAAAAGTTTGTCATGTGCATGAATAAAATGCTGTTTGGTATGCAGTAATGCACATCTGAAGGTGTTAGAAGAGTTTTGCATGAATTATTATGTTAGAGTCTCAAAGCTCTGAAAACAGCGTTTCTGCTCCGGAGAAACCTTGTTTGATGCAATGTTACTGAAACTCTGTCAAACATTAAAAAATTGTCAAGTGCATGAATAAAATGCTGTTTGCAATGAAGTAATGCACATCTGAAGGTGTTAGAAGAGATTTGCATGAATTATTATGTTAGAGTCTCAAAGCTCTGAAAACAACGTTTCTGCTCCGGACAAACCTGGTTTGATGCAATGTTACTCAAACTCTTTCAAACATTAAAAAATTGTCAAGTGCATGAATAAAATGCTGTTTGCAATGAAATAATGCACATCTGAAGGTTTTAGAAGAGTTTTGCATGAATTATTATGTTAGAGTCTCAAAGCTCTGAAAACAGCGTTTCTGCTCCGGACAAACCTGGTTTGATGCAATGTTACTGAAACTCTGTCAAACATTAAAAAATTGTCAAGTGCATGAATAAAATGCTGTTTGGCATGCAGTAATGCACATCTGAAGGTGTTAGAAGACTTTTGCATGAATTATTATGTTAGAGTGTCAAAGCTCTGAAAACAGCGTTTCTGCTCCGGACAAACCTGGTTTGATGCAATGTTACTCAAACTCTGTCAAACATTAAAAGTTTGTCATGTGCATGAATAAAATGCTGTTTGGCATGCAGTAATGCACATCTGAAGGTGTTAGAAGAGTTTTGCATGAATTATTATGTTAGAGTCTCAAAGCTCTGAAAACAGCGTTTCTGCTCCGGACAAACCTGGTTTGATGCAATGTTACTGAAACTCTGTCAAACATTAAAAAATTGTCAAATGCATGAATAAAATGCTGTTTGCAATGCAGTAATGCACATCTGAAGGTGTTAGAAGAGTTTTGCATGAATTATTATGTTAGAGTGTCAAAGCTCTGAAAACAGCGTTTCTGCTCCTTACAAGCCTGGTTTGATGCAATGTTACTCAAACTCTGTCAAACATTAAAAGTTTGTCATGTGCATGAATAAAATGCTGTTTGGCATGCAGTAATGCACATCTGAAGGTGTTAGAAGAGTTTTGCATGAATTATTATGTTAGAGTGTCAAAGCTCTGAAAACAGCTTTTCTGCTCCGGACAAACCTGGTTTGATGCAATGTTACTCAAACTCTGTCAAACATTAAAAGTTTGTCATGTGCATGAATAAAATGCTGTTTAACATGCAGTAATGCACATCTGAAGGTGTTAGAAGAGTTTTGCATGAATTATTATGTTAGAGTGTCAAAGCTCTGAAAACAGCTTTTCTGCTCCGGACAAACCTGGTTTGATGCAATGTTACTCAAACTCTGTCAAACATTAAAAGTTTGTCATGTGCATGAATAAAATGCTGTTTGGCATGCAGTAATGCACATCTGAAGGTGTCAGAAGAGATTTGCATGAATTATTATGTTAGACTCTCAAAGCTCTGAAAACAGCGTTTCTGCTCCGGACAAACCTGGTTTGATGCAATGTTACTCAAACTCTGTCAAACATTAAAAGTTTGTCATGTGCATGAATAAAATGCTGTTTGGCATGCAGTAATGCACATCTGGAGGTGTTAGAAGAGTTTTGCATGAATTATTATGTTAGAGTCTCAAAGCTCTGAAAACAGCGTTTCTGCTCCGGAGAAACCTTGTTTGATGCAATGTTACTGAAACTCTGTCAAACATTAAAAAATTGTCAAGTGCATGAATAAAATGCTGTTTGCAATGAAGTAATGCACATCTGAAGGTGTTAGAAGAGATTTGCATGAATTATTATGTTAGAGTCTCAAAGCTCTGAAAACAACGTTTCTGCTCCGGACAAACCTGGTTTGATGCAATGTTACTCAAACTCTGTCAAACATTAAAAGTTTGTCATGTGCATGAATAAAATGCTGTTTGGCATGCAGTAATGCACATCTGAAGGTGTTAGAAGAGTTTTGCATGAATTATTATGTTAGAGTGTCAAAGCTCTGAAAACAGCGTTTCTGCTCCGGACAAACCTGGTTTGATGCAATGTTACTCAAACTCTGTCAAACATTAAAAGTTTGTCATGTGCATGAATAAAATGCTGTTTGGCATGCAGTAATGCACATCTGAAGGTGTTAGAAGAGTTTTGCATGAATTATTATGTTAGAGTGTCAAAGCTCTGAAAACAGCGTTTCTGCTCCGGACAAACCTGGTTTGATGCAATGTTACTCAAACTCTGTCAAACATTAAAAGTTTGTCATGTGCATGAATAAAATGCTGTTTGGCATGCAGTAATGCACATCTGAAGGTGTTAGAAGAGTTTTGCATGAATTATTATGTTAGAGTCTCAAAGCTCTGAAAACAGCGTTTTTGCTCCGGACAAACCTGGTTTGATGCAATGTTACTCAAACTCTTTCAAACATTAAAAAATTGTCAAGTGCATGAATAAAATGCTGTTTGCAATGAAGTAATGCACATCTGAAGGTGTTAGAAGAGATTTGCATGAATTATTATGTTAGAGTCTCAAAGCTCTGAAAACAGCGTTTCTGCTCCGGACAAACCTGGTTTGATGCAATGTTACTCAAACTCTGTCAAACATTAAAAGTTTGTCATGTGCATGAATAAAATGCTGTTTGGCATGCAGTAATGCACATCTGAAGGTGTTAGAAGAGTTTTGCATGAATTAATATGTTAGAGTCTCAAAGCTCTGAAAACAGCGTTTCTGCTCCGGACAGACCTGGTTTGATGCAATGTTACTCAAACTCTGTCAAACATTAAAAGTTTGTCATGTGCATGAATAAAATGGTGTTTGGCATGCAGTAATGCACATCTGAATGTGTTAGAAGAGTTTTGCATGAATTATTATGTTAGAGTCTCAAAGCTCTGAAAACAGCGTTTCTGCTACGGACAAACCTGGTTTGATGCAATGTTACTGAAACTCCGTCAAACATTAAAAAATTGTCAAGTGCATTAATAAAATGCTGTTTGCAATGAAATAATGCACATCTGAAGGTGTTAGAAGAGATTTGCATGAATTATTATGTTAGACTCTCAAAGCTCTGAAAACAGCGTTTCTGCTCCGGACAAACCTGGTTTGATGCAATGTTACTCAAACTCTGTCAAACATTAAAAGTTTGTCATGTGCATGAATAAAATGCTGTTTGGCATGCAGTAATGCACATCTGAAGGTGTTAGAAGAGTTTTGCATGAATTATTATGTTAGAGTCTCAAAGCTCTGAAAACAGCGTTTCTGCTCCGGACAGACCTGGTTTGATGCAATGTTACTCAAACTCTGTCAAACATTAAAAGTTTGTCATGTGCATGAATAAAATGGTGTTTGGCATGCAGTAAAGCACATCTGAATGTGTTAGAAGAGTTTGCATGAATTATTATGTTAGAGTGTCAAAGCTCTGAAAACAGCGTTTCTGCTCCGGACAAACCTGGTTTGATGCAATGTTACTCAAACTCTTTCAAACATTAAAAAATTGTCAAGTGCATGAATAAAATGCTGTTTGCAATGAAGTAATGCACATCTGAAGGTGTTAGAAGAGATTTGCATGAATTATTATGTTAGAGTGTCAAAGCTCTGAAAACAGCGTTTCTGCTCCGGACAAACCTGGTTTGATGCAATGTTACTCAAACTCTGTCAAACATTAAAAGTTTGTCATGTGCATGAATAAAATGCTGTTTGGCATGCAGTAATGCACATCTGAAGGTGTTAGAAGAGTTTTGCATGAATTATTATGTTAGAGTGTCAAAGCTCTGAAAACAGCGTTTCTGCTCCGGACAAACCTGGTTTGATGCAATGTTACTCAAACTCTGTCAAACATTAAAAGTTTGTCATGTGCATGAATAAAATGCTGTTTGGCATGCAGTAATGCACATCTGAAGGTGTTAGAAGAGTTTTGCATGAATTATTATGTTAGAGTCTCAAAGCTCTGAAAACAGCGTTTCTGCTCCGGACAAACCTGGTTTGATGCAATGTTACTCAAACTCTGTCAAACATTAAAAAATTGTCAAGTGCATGAATAAAATGCTGTTTGCGATGCAGTAATGCACATCTGAAGGTGTTAGAAGAGTTTTGCATGAATTTAATATGTTAGAGTCTCAAAGCTCTGAAAACAGCGTTTCTGCTCCGGACAAACCTGGTTTGATGCAATGTTACTGAAACTCTGTCAAACATTAAAAAATTGTCAAGTGCATTAATAAAATGCTGTTTGCAATGCAGTAATGCACATCTGAAGGTGTTAGAAGAGATTTGCATGAATTATTATGTTAGACTCTCAAAGCTCTGAAAACAGCGTTTCTGCTCCGGACAAACCTGGTTTGATGCAATGTTACTCAAACTCTGTCAAACATTAAAAGTTTGTCATGTGCATGAATAAAATGCTGTTTGGTATGCAGTAATGCACATCTGAAGGTGTTAGAAGAGTTTTGCATGAATTATTATGTTAGAGTCTCAAAGCTCTGAAAACAGCGTTTCTGCTCCGGAGAAACCTTGTTTGATGCAATGTTACTGAAACTCTGTCAAACATTAAAAAATTGTCAAGTGCATGAATAAAATGCTGTTTGCAATGAAGTAATGCACATCTGAAGGTGTTAGAAGAGATTTGCATGAATTATTATGTTAGAGTCTCAAAGCTCTGAAAACAACGTTTCTGCTCCGGACAAACCTGGTTTGATGCAATGTTACTCAAACTCTTTCAAACATTAAAAAATTGTCAAGTGCATGAATAAAATGCTGTTTGCAATGAAATAATGCACATCTGAAGGTTTTAGAAGAGTTTTGCATGAATTATTATGTTAGAGTCTCAAAGCTCTGAAAACAGCGTTTCTGCTCCGGACAAACCTGGTTTGATGCAATGTTACTGAAACTCTGTCAAACATTAAAAAATTGTCAAGTGCATGAATAAAATGCTGTTTGGCATGCAGTAATGCACATCTGAAGGTGTTAGAAGACTTTTGCATGAATTATTATGTTAGAGTGTCAAAGCTCTGAAAACAGCGTTTCTGCTCCGGACAAACCTGGTTTGATGCAATGTTACTCAAACTCTGTCAAACATTAAAAGTTTGTCATGTGCATGAATAAAATGCTGTTTGGCATGCAGTAATGCACATCTGAAGGTGTTAGAAGAGTTTTGCATGAATTATTATGTTAGAGTCTCAAAGCTCTGAAAACAGCGTTTCTGCTCCGGACAAACCTGGTTTGATGCAATGTTACTGAAACTCTGTCAAACATTAAAAAATTGTCAAATGCATGAATAAAATGCTGTTTGCAATGCAGTAATGCACATCTGAAGGTGTTAGAAGAGTTTTGCATGAATTATTATGTTAGAGTGTCAAAGCTCTGAAAACAGCGTTTCTGCTCCTTAAAGCCTGGTTTGATGCAATGTTACTCAAACTCTGTCAAACATTAAAAGTTTGTCATGTGCATGAATAAAATGCTGTTTGGCATGCAGTAATGCACATCTGAAGGTGTTAGAAGAGTTTTGCATGAATTATTATGTTAGAGTGTCAAAGCTCTGAAAACAGCTTTTCTGCTCCGGACAAACCTGGTTTGATGCAATGTTACTCAAACTCTGTCAAACATTAAAAGTTTGTCATGTGCATGAATAAAATGCTGTTTGGCATGCAGTAATGCACATCTGAAGGTGTTAGAAGAGTTTTGCATGAATTATTATGTTAGAGTGTCAAAGCTCTGAAAACAGCGTTTCTGCTCCGGACAAACCTGGTTTGATGCAATGTTACTCAAACTCTGTCAAACATTAAAAGTTTGTCATGTGCATGAATAAAATGCTGTTTGGCATGCAGTAATGCACATCTGAAGGTGTTAGAAGAGTTTTGCATGAATTATTATGTTAGAGTCTCAAAGCTCTGAAAACAGCGTTTTTGCTCCGGACAAACCTGGTTTGATGCAATGTTACTCAAACTCTTTCAAACATTAAAAAATTGTCAAGTGCATGAATAAAATGCTGTTTGCAATGAAGTAATGCACATCTGAAGGTGTTAGAAGAGATTTGCATGAATTATTATGTTAGAGTCTCAAAGCTCTGAAAACAGCGTTTCTGCTCCGGACAAACCTGGTTTGATGCAATGTTACTCAAACTCTGTCAAACATTAAAAGTTTGTCATGTGCATGAATAAAATGCTGTTTGGCATGCAGTAATGCACATCTGAAGGTGTTAGAAGAGTTTTGCATGAATTATTATGTTAGAGTCTCAAAGCTCTGAAAACAGCGTTTTTGCTCCGGACAAACCTGGTTTGATGCAATGTTACTCAAACTCTGTCAAACATTAAAAGTTTGTCATGTGCATGAATAAAATGCTGTTTGGCATGCAGTAATGCACATCTGAAGGTGTTAGAAGAGTTTTGCATGAATTATTATGTTAGAGTCTCAAAGCTCTGAAAACAGCGTTTCTGCTCCGGACAGACCTGGTTTGATGCAATGTTACTCAAACTCTGTCAAACATTAAAAGTTTGTCATGTGCATGAATAAAATGGTGTTTGGCATGCAGTAATGCACATCTGAATGTGTTAGAAGAGTTTTGCATGAGTTATTATGTTAGAGTCTCAAAGCTCTGAAAACAGCGTTTCTGCTACGGACAAACCTGGTTTGATGCAATGTTACTGAAACTCCGTCAAACATTAAAAAATTGTCAAGTGCATTAATAAAATGCTGTTTGCAATGAAATAATGCACATCTGAAGGTGTTAGAAGAGATTTGCATGAATTATTATGTTAGACTCTCAAAGCTCTGAAAACAGCGTTTCTGCTCCGGACAAACCTGGTTTGATGCAATGTTACTCAAACTCTGTCAAACATTAAAAGTTTGTCATGTGCATGAATAAAATGCTGTTTGGCATGCAGTAATGCACATCTGAAGGTGTTAGAAGAGTTTTGCATGAATTATTATGTTAGAGTCTCAAAGCTCTGAAAACAGCGTTTCTGCTCCGGACAAACCTGGTTTGATGCAATGTTACTCAAACTCTGTCAAACATTAAAAGTTTGTCATGTGCATGAATAAAATGCTGTTTGGCATGCAGTAATGCACATCTGAAGGTGTTAGAAGAGTTTTGCATGAATTATTATGTTAGAGTCTCAAAGCTCTGAAAACAGCGTTTCTGCTCCGGACAGACCTGGTTTGATGCAATGTTACTCAAACTCTGTCAAACATTAAAAGTTTGTCATGTGCATGAATAAAATGGTGTTTGGCATGCAGTAATGCACATCTGAATGTGTTAGAAGAGTTTTGCATGAGTTATTATGTTAGAGTCTCAAAGCTCTGAAAACAGCGTTTCTGCTACGGACAAACCTGGTTTGATGCAATGTTACTGAAACTCCGTCAAACATTAAAAAATTGTCAAGTGCATTAATAAAATGCTGTTTGCAATGAAATAATGCACATCTGAAGGTGTTAGAAGAGATTTGCATGAATTATTATGTTAGACTCTCAAAGCTCTGAAAACAGCGTTTCTGCTCCGGACAAACCTGGTTTGATGCAATGTTACTCAAACTCTGTCAAACATTAAAAGTTTGTCATGTGCATGAATAAAATGCTGTTTGGCATGCAGTAATGCACATCTGAAGGTGTTAGAAGAGTTTTGCATGAATTATTATGTTAGAGTCTCAAAGCTCTGAAAACAGCGTTTCTGCTCCGGACAAACCTGGTTTGATGCAATGTTACTGAAACTCTGTCAAACATTAAAAAATTGTCAAATGCATGAATAAAATGCTGTTTGCAATGCAGTAATGCACATCTGAAGGTGTTAGAAGAGTTTTGCATGAATTATTATGTTAGAGTGTCAAAGCTCTGAAAACAGCGTTTCTGCTCCTTACAAGCCTGGTTTGATGCAATGTTACTCAAACTCTGTCAAACATTAAAAGTTTGTCATGTGCATGAATAAAATGCTGTTTGGCATGCAGTAATGCACATCTGAAGGTGTTAGAAGAGTTTTGCATGAATTATTATGTTAGAGTGTCAAAGCTCTGAAAACAGCTTTTCTGCTCCGGACAAACCTGGTTTGATGCAATGTTACTCAAACTCTGTCAAACATTAAAAGTTTGTCATGTGCATGAATAAAATGCTGTTTGGCATGCAGTAATGCACATCTGAAGGTGTTAGAAGAGTTTTGCATGAATTATTATGTTAGAGTGTCAAAGCTCTGAAAACAGCTTTTCTGCTCCGGACAAACCTGGTTTGATGCAATGTTACTCAAACTCTGTCAAACATTAAAAGTTTGTCATGTGCATGAATAAAATGCTGTTTGGCATGCAGTAATGCACATCTGAAGGTGTTAGAAGAGTTTTGCATGAATTATTATGTTAGAGTGTCAAAGCTCTGAAAACAGCGTTTCTGCTCCGGACAAACCTGGTTTGATGCAATGTTACTCAAACTCTGTCAAACATTAAAAGTTTGTCATGTGCATGAATAAAATGCTGTTTGGCATGCAGTAATGCACATCTGAAGGTGTTAGAAGAGTTTTGCATGAATTATTATGTTAGAGTCTCAAAGCTCTGAAAACAGCGTTTCTGCTCCGGACAAACCTGGTTTGATGCAATGTTACTCAAACTCTGTCAAACATTAAAAAATTGTCAAGTGCATGAATAAAATGCTGTTTGCAATGAAGTAATGCACATCTGAAGGTGTTAGAAGAGATTTGCATGAATTATTATGTTAGAGTCTCAAAGCTCTGAAAACAGCGTTTCTGCTCCGGACAAACCTGGTTTGATGCAATGTTACTCAAACTCTGTCAAACATTAAAAGTTTGTCATGTGCATGAATAAAATGCTGTTTGGCATGCAGTAATGCACATCTGAAGGTGTTAGAAGAGTTTTGCATGAATTATTAAGTTAGAGTCTCAAAGCTCTGAAAACAGCGTTTTTGCTCCGGACAAACCTGGTTTGATGCAATGTTACTCAAACTCTTTCAAACATTAAAAAATTGTCAAGTGCATGAATAAAATGCTGTTTGCAATGAAGTAATGCACATCTGAAGGTGTTAGAAGAGATTTGCATGAATTATTATGTTAGAGTCTCAAAGCTCTTAAAACAGCGTTTCTGCTCCGGACAAACCTGGTTTGATGCAATGTTACTCAAACTCTGTCAAACATTAAAAGTTTGTCATGTGCATGAATAAAATGCTGTTTGGCATGCAGTAATGCACATCTGAAGGTGTTAGAAGAGTTTTGCATGAATTATTAAGTTAGAGTCTCAAAGCTCTGAAAACAGCGTTTTTGCTCCGGACAAACCTGGTTTGATGCAATGTTACTCAAACTCTTTCAAACATTAAAAAATTGTCAAGTGCATGAATAAAATGCTGTTTGCAATGAAGTAATGCACATCTGAAGGTGTTAGAAGAGATTTGCATGAATTATTATGTTAGAGTCTCAAAGCTCTGAAAACAGCGTTTCTGGTCCGGACAAACCTGGTTTGATGCAATGTTACTCAAACTCTGTCAAACATTAAAAGTTTGTCATGTGCATGAATAAAATGGTGTTTGGCATGCAGTAATGCACATCTGAATGTGTTAGAAGAGTTTTGCATGAATTATTATGTTAGAGTCTCAAAGCTCTGAAAACAGCGTTTCTGCTACGGACAAACCTGGTTTGATGCAATGTTACTGAAACTCTGTCAAACATTAAAAAATTGTCAAGTGCATTAATAAAATGCTGTTTGCAATGAAATAATGCACATCTGAAGGTGTTAGAAGAGATTTGCATGAATTATTATGTTAGACTCTCAAAGCTCTGAAAACAGCGTTTCTGCTCCGGACAAACCTGGTTTGATGCAATGTTACTCAAACTCTGTCAAACATTAAAAGTTTGTCATGTGCATGAATAAAATGCTGTTTGGCATGCAGTAATGCACATCTGGAGGTGTTAGAAGAGTTTTGCATGAATTATTATGTTAGAGTCTCAAAGCTCTGAAAACAGCGTTTCTGCTCCGGAGAAACCTTGTTTGATGCAATGTTACTGAAACTCTGTCAAACATTAAAAAATTGTCAAGTGCATGAATAAAATGCTGTTTGCAATGAAGTAATGCACATCTGAAGGTGTTAGAAGAGATTTGCATGAATTATTATGTTAGAGTCTCAAAGCTCTGAAAACAACGTTTCTGCTCCGGACAAACCTGGTTTGATGCAATGTTACTCAAACTCTTTCAAACATTAAAAAATTGTCAAGTGCATGAATAAAATGCTGTTTGCAATGAAATAATGCACATCTGAAGGTTTTAGAAGAGTTTTGCATGAATTATTATGTTAGAGTCTCAAAGCTCTGAAAACAGCGTTTCTGCTCCGGACAAACCTGGTTTGATGCAATGTTACTGAAACTCTGTCAAACATTAAAAAATTGTCAAGTGCATGAATAAAATGCTGTTTGGCATGCAGTAATGCACATCTGAAGGTGTTAGAAGACTTTTGCATGAATTATTATGTTAGAGTGTCAAAGCTCTGAAAACAGCGTTTCTGCTCCGGACAAACCTGGTTTGATGCAATGTTACTCAAACTCTGTCAAACATTAAAAGTTTGTCATGTGCATGAATAAAATGCTGTTTGGCATGCAGTAATGCACATCTGAAGGTGTTAGAAGAGTTTTGCATGAATTATTATGTTAGAGTCTCAAAGCTCTGAAAACAGCGTTTCTGCTCCGGACAAACCTGGTTTGATGCAATGTTACTGAAACTCTGTCAAACATTAAAAAATTGTCAAATGCATGAATAAAATGCTGTTTGCAATGCAGTAATGCACATCTGAAGGTGTTAGAAGAGTTTTGCATGAATTATTATGTTAGAGTGTCAAAGCTCTGAAAACAGCGTTTCTGCTCCTTACAAGCCTGGTTTGATGCAATGTTACTCAAACTCTGTCAAACATTAAAAGTTTGTCATGTGCATGAATAAAATGCTGTTTGGCATGCAGTAATGCACATCTGAAGGTGTTAGAAGAGTTTTGCATGAATTATTATGTTAGAGTGTCAAAGCTCTGAAAACAGCTTTTCTGCTCCGGACAAACCTGGTTTGATGCAATGTTACTCAAACTCTGTCAAACATTAAAAGTTTGTCATGTGCATGAATAAAATGCTGTTTAACATGCAGTAATGCACATCTGAAGGTGTTAGAAGAGTTTTGCATGAATTATTATGTTAGAGTGTCAAAGCTCTGAAAACAGCTTTTCTGCTCCGGACAAACCTGGTTTGATGCAATGTTACTCAAACTCTGTCAAACATTAAAAGTTTGTCATGTGCATGAATAAAATGCTGTTTGGCATGCAGTAATGCACATCTGAAGGTGTTAGAAGAGATTTGCATGAATTATTATGTTAGACTCTCAAAGCTCTGAAAACAGCGTTTCTGCTCCGGACAAACCTGGTTTGATGCAATGTTACTCAAACTCTGTCAAACATTAAAAGTTTGTCATGTGCATGAATAAAATGCTGTTTGGCATGCAGTAATGCACATCTGGAGGTGTTAGAAGAGTTTTGCATGAATTATTATGTTAGAGTCTCAAAGCTCTGAAAACAGCGTTTCTGCTCCGGAGAAACCTTGTTTGATGCAATGTTACTGAAACTCTGTCAAACATTAAAAAATTGTCAAGTGCATGAATAAAATGCTGTTTGCAATGAAGTAATGCACATCTGAAGGTGTTAGAAGAGATTTGCATGAATTATTATGTTAGAGTCTCAAAGCTCTGAAAACAACGTTTCTGCTCCGGACAAACCTGGTTTGATGCAATGTTACTCAAACTCTGTCAAACATTAAAAGTTTGTCATGTGCATGAATAAAATGCTGTTTGGCATGCAGTAATGCACATCTGAAGGTGTTAGAAGAGTTTTGCATGAATTATTATGTTAGAGTGTCAAAGCTCTGAAAACAGCGTTTCTGCTCCGGACAAACCTGGTTTGATGCAATGTTACTCAAACTCTGTCAAACATTAAAAGTTTGTCATGTGCATGAATAAAATGCTGTTTGGCATGCAGTAATGCACATCTGAAGGTGTTAGAAGAGTTTTGCATGAATTATTATGTTAGAGTGTCAAAGCTCTGAAAACAGCGTTTCTGCTCCGGACAAACCTGGTTTGATGCAATGTTACTCAAACTCTGTCAAACATTAAAAGTTTGTCATGTGCATGAATAAAATGCTGTTTGGCATGCAGTAATGCACATCTGAAGGTGTTAGAAGAGTTTTGCATGAATTATTATGTTAGAGTCTCAAAGCTCTGAAAACAGCGTTTTTGCTCCGGACAAACCTGGTTTGATGCAATGTTACTCAAACTCTTTCAAACATTAAAAAATTGTCAAGTGCATGAATAAAATGCTGTTTGCAATGAAGTAATGCACATCTGAAGGTGTTAGAAGAGATTTGCATGAATTATTATGTTAGAGTCTCAAAGCTCTGAAAACAGCGTTTCTGCTCCGGACAAACCTGGTTTGATGCAATGTTACTCAAACTCTGTCAAACATTAAAAAATTGTCAAGTGCATGAATAAAATGATGTTTGGCATGCAGTAATGCACATCTGAAGGTGTTAGAAGAGTTTTGCATGAATTATTATGTTAGAGTCTCAAAGCTCTGAAAACAGCGTTTTTGCTCCGGACAAACCTGGTTTGATGCAATGTTACTCAAACTCTTTCAAACATTAAAAAATTGTCAAGTGCATGAATAAAATGCTGTTTGCAATGAAATAATGCACATCTGAAGGTGTTAGAAGAGTTTTGCATGAATTATTATGTTAGAATCTCAAAGCTCTGAAAACAGCGTTTCTGCTCCGGACAAACCTGGTTTGATGCAATGTTACTGAAACTCTGTCAAACATTAAAAAATTGTCAAGTGCATGAATAAAATGCTGTTTGGCATGCAGTAATGCACATCTGAAGGTGTTAGAAGAGTTTTGCATGAATTTAATATGTTAGAGTCTCAAAGCTCTGAAAACAGCGTTTCTGCTCCGGACAAACCTGGTTTGATGCAATGTTACTGAAACTCTGTCAAACATTAAAAAATTGTAAAATGCATGAATAAAATGCTGTTTGCAATGCAGTAATGCACATCTGAAGGTGTTAGAAGACTTTTGCATGAATTATTATGTTAGAGTGTCAAAGCTCTGAAAACAGCGTTTCTGCTCCGGACAAACCTGGTTTGATGCAATGTTACTCAAACTCTGTCAAACATTAAAAGTTTGTCATGTGCATGAATAAAATGCTGTTTGGCATGCAGTAATGCACATCTGAAGGTGTTAGAAGAGTTTTGCATGAATTATTATGTTAGAGTGTCAAAGCTCTGAAAACAGCGTTTCTGCTCCGGACAAACCTGGTTTGATGCAATGTTACTCAAACTCTGTCAAACATTAAAAGTTTGTCATGTGCATGAATAAAATGCTGTTTGGCATGCAGTAATGCACATCTGAAGGTGTTAGAAGAGTTTTGCATGAATTATTATGTTAGAGTCTCAAAGCTCTGAAAACAGCGTTTTTGCTCCGGACAAACCTGGTTTGATGCAATGTTACTCAAACTCTTTCAAACATTAAAAAATTGTCAAGTGCATGAATAAAATGCTGTTTGCAATGAAGTAATGCACATCTGAAGGTGTTAGAAGAGATTTGCATGAATTATTATGTTAGAGTCTCAAAGCTCTGAAAACAGCGTTTCTGCTCCGGACAAACCTGGTTTGATGCAATGTTACTCAAACTCTGTCAAACATTAAAAGTTTGTCATGTGCATGAATAAAATGCTGTTTGGCATGCAGTAATGCACATCTGAAGGTGTTAGAAGAGTTTTGCATGAATTATTATGTTAGAGTCTCAAAGCTCTGAAAACAGCGTTTCTGCTCCGGACAGACCTGGTTTGATGCAATGTTACTCAAACTCTGTCAAACATTAAAAGTTTGTCATGTGCATGAATAAAATGATGTTTGGCATGCAGTAATGCACATCTGAAGGTGTTAGAAGAGTTTTGCATGAATTATTATGTTAGAGTCTCAAAGCTCTGAAAACAGCGTTTCTGCTCCGGACAGACCTGGTTTGATGCAATGTTACTGAAACTCTGTCAAACATTAAAAAATTGTCAAGTGCATGAATAAAATGCTGTTTGGCATGCAGTAATGCACATCTGAAGGTGTTAGAAGAGTTTTGCATGAATTTAATATGTTAGAGTCTCAAAGCTCTGAAAACAGCGTTTCTGCTCCGGACAAACCTGGTTTGATGCAATGTTACTGAAACTCTGTCAAACATTAAAAAATTGTCAAATGCATGAATAAAATGCTGTTTGCAATGCAGTAATGCACATCTGAAGGTGTTAGAAGACTTTTGCATGAATTATTATGTTAGAGTGTCAAAGCTCTGAAAACAGCGTTTCTGCTCCGGACAAACCTGGTTTGATGCAATGTTACTCAAACTCTGTCAAACATTAAAAGTTTGTCATGTGCATGAATAAAATGCTGTTTGGTATGCAGTAATGCACATCTGAAGGTGTTAGAAGAGTTTTGCATGAATTATTATGTTAGAGTGTCAAAGCTCTGAAAACAGCGTTTCTGCTCCGGACAAACCTGGTTTGATGCAATGTTACTCAAACTCTGTCAAACATTAAAAGTTTGTCATGTGCATGAATAAAATGCTGTTTGGCATGCAGTAATGCACATCTGAAGGTGTTAGAAGAGTTTTGCATGAATTATTATGTTAGAGTCTCAAAGCTCTGAAAACAGCGTTTTTGCTCCGGACAAACCTGGTTTGATGCAATGTTACTCAAACTCTTTCAAACATTAAAAAATTGTCAAGTGCATGAATAAAATGCTGTTTGCAATGAAGTAATGCACATCTGAAGGTGTTAGAAGAGATTTGCATTATGTATTATGTTAAAGTCTCAAAGCTCTGAAAACAGCGTTTCTGCTCCGGACAAACCTGGTTTGATGCAATGTTACTCAAACTCTGTCAAACATTAAAAGTTTGTCATGTGCATGAATAAAATGGTGTTTGGCATGCAGTAATGCACATCTGAATGTGTTAGAAGAGTTTTGCATGAATTATTATGTTAGAGTCTCAAAGCTCTGAAAACAGCGTTTCTGCTACGGACAAACCTGGTTTGATGCAATGTTACTCAAACTCTTTCAAACATTAAAAAATTGTCAAGTGCATGAATAAAATGCTGTTTGCAATGAAGTAATGCACATCTGAAGGTGTTAGAAGAGATTTGCATGAATTATTATGTTAGAGTCTCAAAGCTCTGAAAACAGCGTTTCTGCTCCGGACAAACCTGGTTTGATGCAATGTTACTCAAACTCTGTCAAACATTAAAAGTTTGTCATGTGCATGAATAAAATGCTGTTTGGCATGCAGTAATGCACATCTGAAGGTGTTAGAAGAGTTTTGCATGAATTAATATGTTAGAGTCTCAAAGCTCTGAAAACAGCGTTTCTGCTCCGGACAGACCTGGTTTGATGCAATGTTACTCAAACTCTGTCAAACATTAAAAGTTTGTCATGTGCATGAATAAAATGGTGTTTGGCATGCAGTAATGCACATCTGAATGTGTTAGAAGAGTTTTGCATGAATTATTATGTTAGAGTCTCAAAGCTCTGAAAACAGCGTTTCTGCTACGGACAAACCTGGTTTGATGCAATGTTACTGAAACTCCGTCAAACATTAAAAAATTGTCAAGTGCATTAATAAAATGCTGTTTGCAATGAAATAATGCACATCTGAAGGTGTTAGAAGAGATTTGCATGAATTATTATGTTAGACTCTCAAAGCTCTGAAAACAGCGTTTCTGCTCCGGACAAACCTGGTTTGATGCAATGTTACTCAAACTCTGTCAAACATTAAAAGTTTGTCATGTGCATGAATAAAATGCTGTTTGGCATGCAGTAATGCACATCTGAAGGTGTTAGAAGAGTTTTGCATGAATTATTATGTTAGAGTCTCAAAGCTCTGAAAACAGCGTTTCTGCTCCGGACAGACCTGGTTTGATGCAATGTTACTCAAACTCTGTCAAACATTAAAAGTTTGTCATGTGCATGAATAAAATGGTGTTTGGCATGCAGTAAAGCACATCTGAATGTGTTAGAAGAGTTTGCATGAATTATTATGTTAGAGTGTCAAAGCTCTGAAAACAGCGTTTCTGCTCCGGACAAACCTGGTTTGATGCAATGTTACTCAAACTCTTTCAAACATTAAAAAATTGTCAAGTGCATGAATAAAATGCTGTTTGCAATGAAGTAATGCACATCTGAAGGTGTTAGAAGAGATTTGCATGAATTATTATGTTAGAGTGTCAAAGCTCTGAAAACAGCGTTTCTGCTCCGGACAAACCTGGTTTGATGCAATGTTACTCAAACTCTGTCAAACATTAAAAGTTTGTCATGTGCATGAATAAAATGCTGTTTGGCATGCAGTAATGCACATCTGAAGGTGTTAGAAGAGTTTTGCATGAATTATTATGTTAGAGTGTCAAAGCTCTGAAAACAGCGTTTCTGCTCCGGACAAACCTGGTTTGATGCAATGTTACTCAAACTCTGTCAAACATTAAAAGTTTGTCATGTGCATGAATAAAATGCTGTTTGGCATGCAGTAATGCACATCTGAAGGTGTTAGAAGAGTTTTGCATGAATTATTATGTTAGAGTCTCAAAGCTCTGAAAACAGCGTTTCTGCTCCGGACAAACCTGGTTTGATGCAATGTTACTCAAACTCTGTCAAACATTAAAAAATTGTCAAGTGCATGAATAAAATGCTGTTTGCGATGCAGTAATGCACATCTGAAGGTGTTAGAAGAGTTTTGCATGAATTTAATATGTTAGAGTCTCAAAGCTCTGAAAACAGCGTTTCTGCTCCGGACAAACCTGGTTTGATGCAATGTTACTGAAACTCTGTCAAACATTAAAAAATTGTCAAGTGCATTAATAAAATGCTGTTTGCAATGCAGTAATGCACATCTGAAGGTGTTAGAAGAGATTTGCATGAATTATTATGTTAGACTCTCAAAGCTCTGAAAACAGCGTTTCTGCTCCGGACAAACCTGGTTTGATGCAATGTTACTCAAACTCTGTCAAACATTAAAAGTTTGTCATGTGCATGAATAAAATGCTGTTTGGTATGCAGTAATGCACATCTGAAGGTGTTAGAAGAGTTTTGCATGAATTATTATGTTAGAGTCTCAAAGCTCTGAAAACAGCGTTTCTGCTCCGGAGAAACCTTGTTTGATGCAATGTTACTGAAACTCTGTCAAACATTAAAAAATTGTCAAGTGCATGAATAAAATGCTGTTTGCAATGAAGTAATGCACATCTGAAGGTGTTAGAAGAGATTTGCATGAATTATTATGTTAGAGTCTCAAAGCTCTGAAAACAACGTTTCTGCTCCGGACAAACCTGGTTTGATGCAATGTTACTCAAACTCTTTCAAACATTAAAAAATTGTCAAGTGCATGAATAAAATGCTGTTTGCAATGAAATAATGCACATCTGAAGGTTTTAGAAGAGTTTTGCATGAATTATTATGTTAGAGTCTCAAAGCTCTGAAAACAGCGTTTCTGCTCCGGACAAACCTGGTTTGATGCAATGTTACTGAAACTCTGTCAAACATTAAAAAATTGTCAAGTGCATGAATAAAATGCTGTTTGGCATGCAGTAATGCACATCTGAAGGTGTTAGAAGACTTTTGCATGAATTATTATGTTAGAGTGTCAAAGCTCTGAAAACAGCGTTTCTGCTCCGGACAAACCTGGTTTGATGCAATGTTACTCAAACTCTGTCAAACATTAAAAGTTTGTCATGTGCATGAATAAAATGCTGTTTGGCATGCAGTAATGCACATCTGAAGGTGTTAGAAGAGTTTTGCATGAATTATTATGTTAGAGTCTCAAAGCTCTGAAAACAGCGTTTCTGCTCCGGACAAACCTGGTTTGATGCAATGTTACTGAAACTCTGTCAAACATTAAAAAATTGTCAAATGCATGAATAAAATGCTGTTTGCAATGCAGTAATGCACATCTGAAGGTGTTAGAAGAGTTTTGCATGAATTATTATGTTAGAGTGTCAAAGCTCTGAAAACAGCGTTTCTGCTCCTTACAAGCCTGGTTTGATGCAATGTTACTCAAACTCTGTCAAACATTAAAAGTTTGTCATGTGCATGAATAAAATGCTGTTTGGCATGCAGTAATGCACATCTGAAGGTGTTAGAAGAGTTTTGCATGAATTATTATGTTAGAGTGTCAAAGCTCTGAAAACAGCTTTTCTGCTCCGGACAAACCTGGTTTGATGCAATGTTACTCAAACTCTGTCAAACATTAAAAGTTTGTCATGTGCATGAATAAAATGCTGTTTAACATGCAGTAATGCACATCTGAAGGTGTTAGAAGAGTTTTGCATGAATTATTATGTTAGAGTGTCAAAGCTCTGAAAACAGCTTTTCTGCTCCGGACAAACCTGGTTTGATGCAATGTTACTCAAACTCTGTCAAACATTAAAAGTTTGTCATGTGCATGAATAAAATGCTGTTTGGCATGCAGTAATGCACATCTGAAGGTGTTAGAAGAGATTTGCATGAATTATTATGTTAGACTCTCAAAGCTCTGAAAACAGCGTTTCTGCTCCGGACAAACCTGGTTTGATGCAATGTTACTCAAACTCTGTCAAACATTAAAAGTTTGTCATGTGCATGAATAAAATGCTGTTTGGCATGCAGTAATGCACATCTGGAGGTGTTAGAAGAGTTTTGCATGAATTATTATGTTAGAGTCTCAAAGCTCTGAAAACAGCGTTTCTGCTCCGGAGAAACCTTGTTTGATGCAATGTTACTGAAACTCTGTCAAACATTAAAAAATTGTCAAGTGCATGAATAAAATGCTGTTTGCAATGAAGTAATGCACATCTGAAGGTGTTAGAAGAGATTTGCATGAATTATTATGTTAGAGTCTCAAAGCTCTGAAAACAACGTTTCTGCTCCGGACAAACCTGGTTTGATGCAATGTTACTCAAACTCTGTCAAACATTAAAAGTTTGTCATGTGCATGAATAAAATGCTGTTTGGCATGCAGTAATGCACATCTGAAGGTGTTAGAAGAGTTTTGCATGAATTATTATGTTAGAGTGTCAAAGCTCTGAAAACAGCGTTTCTGCTCCGGACAAACCTGGTTTGATGCAATGTTACTCAAACTCTGTCAAACATTAAAAGTTTGTCATGTGCATGAATAAAATGCTGTTTGGCATGCAGTAATGCACATCTGAAGGTGTTAGAAGAGTTTTGCATGAATTATTATGTTAGAGTGTCAAAGCTCTGAAAACAGCGTTTCTGCTCCGGACAAACCTGGTTTGATGCAATGTTACTCAAACTCTGTCAAACATTAAAAGTTTGTCATGTGCATGAATAAAATGCTGTTTGGCATGCAGTAATGCACATCTGAAGGTGTTAGAAGAGTTTTGCATGAATTATTATGTTAGAGTCTCAAAGCTCTGAAAACAGCGTTTTTGCTCCGGACAAACCTGGTTTGATGCAATGTTACTCAAACTCTTTCAAACATTAAAAAATTGTCAAGTGCATGAATAAAATGCTGTTTGCAATGAAGTAATGCACATCTGAAGGTGTTAGAAGAGATTTGCATGAATTATTATGTTAGAGTCTCAAAGCTCTGAAAACAGCGTTTCTGCTCCGGACAAACCTGGTTTGATGCAATGTTACTCAAACTCTGTCAAACATTAAAAAATTGTCAAGTGCATGAATAAAATGATGTTTGGCATGCAGTAATGCACATCTGAAGGTGTTAGAAGAGTTTTGCATGAATTATTATGTTAGAGTCTCAAAGCTCTGAAAACAGCGTTTTTGCTCCGGACAAACCTGGTTTGATGCAATGTTACTCAAACTCTTTCAAACATTAAAAAATTGTCAAGTGCATGAATAAAATGCTGTTTGCAATGAAATAATGCACATCTGAAGGTGTTAGAAGAGTTTTGCATGAATTATTATGTTAGAATCTCAAAGCTCTGAAAACAGCGTTTCTGCTCCGGACAAACCTGGTTTGATGCAATGTTACTGAAACTCTGTCAAACATTAAAAAATTGTCAAGTGCATGAATAAAATGCTGTTTGGCATGCAGTAATGCACATCTGAAGGTGTTAGAAGAGTTTTGCATGAATTTAATATGTTAGAGTCTCAAAGCTCTGAAAACAGCGTTTCTGCTCCGGACAAACCTGGTTTGATGCAATGTTACTGAAACTCTGTCAAACATTAAAAAATTGTAAAATGCATGAATAAAATGCTGTTTGCAATGCAGTAATGCACATCTGAAGGTGTTAGAAGACTTTTGCATGAATTATTATGTTAGAGTGTCAAAGCTCTGAAAACAGCGTTTCTGCTCCGGACAAACCTGGTTTGATGCAATGTTACTCAAACTCTGTCAAACATTAAAAGTTTGTCATGTGCATGAATAAAATGCTGTTTGGCATGCAGTAATGCACATCTGAAGGTGTTAGAAGAGTTTTGCATGAATTATTATGTTAGAGTGTCAACGCTCTGAAAACAGCGTTTCTGCTCCGGACAAACCTGGTTTGATGCAATGTTACTCAAACTCTGTCAAACATTAAAAGTTTGTCATGTGCATGAATAAAATGCTGTTTGGCATGCAGTAATGCACATCTGAAGGTGTTAGAAGAGTTTTGCATGAATTATTATGTTAGAGTCTCAAAGCTCTGAAAACAGCGTTTTTGCTCCGGACAAACCTGGTTTGATGCAATGTTACTCAAACTCTTTCAAACATTAAAAAATTGTCAAGTGCATGAATAAAATGCTGTTTGCAATGAAGTAATGCACATCTGAAGGTGTTAGAAGAGATTTGCATGAATTATTATGTTAGAGTCTCAAAGCTCTGAAAACAGCGTTTCTGCTCCGGACAAACCTGGTTTGATGCAATGTTACTCAAACTCTGTCAAACATTAAAAGTTTGTCATGTGCATGAATAAAATGCTGTTTGGCATGCAGTAATGCACATCTGAAGGTGTTAGAAGAGTTTTGCATGAATTATTATGTTAGAGTCTCAAAGCTCTGAAAACAGCGTTTTTGCTCCGGACAAACCTGGTTTGATGCAATGTTACTCAAACTCTGTCAAACATTAAAAGTTTGTCATGTGCATGAATAAAATGCTGTTTGGCATGCAGTAATGCACATCTGAAGGTGTTAGAAGAGTTTTGCATGAATTATTATGTTAGAGTCTCAAAGCTCTGAAAACAGCGTTTCTGCTCCGGACAGACCTGGTTTGATGCAATGTTACTCAAACTCTGTCAAACATTAAAAGTTTGTCATGTGCATGAATAAAATGGTGTTTGGCATGCAGTAATGCACATCTGAATGTGTTAGAAGAGTTTTGCATGAGTTATTATGTTAGAGTCTCAAAGCTCTGAAAACAGCGTTTCTGCTACGGACAAACCTGGTTTGATGCAATGTTACTGAAACTCCGTCAAACATTAAAAAATTGTCAAGTGCATTAATAAAATGCTGTTTGCAATGAAATAATGCACATCTGAAGGTGTTAGAAGAGATTTGCATGAATTATTATGTTAGACTCTCAAAGCTCTGAAAACAGCGTTTCTGCTCCGGACAAACCTGGTTTGATGCAATGTTACTCAAACTCTGTCAAACATTAAAAGTTTGTCATGTGCATGAATAAAATGGTGTTTGGCATGCAGTAATGCACATCTGAATGTGTTAGAAGAGTTTTGCATGAGTTATTATGTTAGAGTCTCAAAGCTCTGAAAACAGCGTTTCTGCTACGGACAAACCTGGTTTGATGCAATGTTACTGAAACTCCGTCAAACATTAAAAAATTGTCAAGTGCATTAATAAAATGCTGTTTGCAATGAAATAATGCACATCTGAAGGTGTTAGAAGAGATTTGCATGAATTATTATGTTAGACTCTCAAAGCTCTGAAAACAGCGTTTCTGCTCCGGACAAACCTGGTTTGATGCAATGTTACTCAAACTCTGTCAAACATTAAAAGTTTGTCATGTGCATGAATAAAATGCTGTTTGGCATGCAGTAATGCACATCTGAAGGTGTTAGAAGAGTTTTGCATGAATTATTATGTTAGAGTCTCAAAGCTCTGAAAACAGCGTTTCTGCTCCGGACAAACCTGGTTTGATGCAATGTTACTGAAACTCTGTCAAACATTAAAAAATTGTCAAATGCATGAATAAAATGCTGTTTGCAATGCAGTAATGCACATCTGAAGGTGTTAGAAGAGTTTTGCATGAATTATTATGTTAGAGTGTCAAAGCTCTGAAAACAGCGTTTCTGCTCCTTAAAGCCTGGTTTGATGCAATGTTACTCAAACTCTGTCAAACATTAAAAGTTTGTCATGTGCATGAATAAAATGCTGTTTGGCATGCAGTAATGCACATCTGAAGGTGTTAGAAGAGTTTTGCATGAATTATTATGTTAGAGTGTCAAAGCTCTGAAAACAGCTTTTCTGCTCCGGACAAACCTGGTTTGATGCAATGTTACTCAAACTCTGTCAAACATTAAAAGTTTGTCATGTGCATGAATAAAATGCTGTTTGGCATGCAGTAATGCACATCTGAAGGTGTTAGAAGAGTTTTGCATGAATTATTATGTTAGAGTGTCAAAGCTCTGAAAACAGCGTTTCTGCTCCGGACAAACCTGGTTTGATGCAATGTTACTCAAACTCTGTCAAACATTAAAAGTTTGTCATGTGCATGAATAAAATGCTGTTTGGCATGCAGTAATGCACATCTGAAGGTGTTAGAAGAGTTTTGCATGAATTATTATGTTAGAGTCTCAAAGCTCTGAAAACAGCGTTTTTGCTCCGGACAAACCTGGTTTGATGCAATGTTACTCAAACTCTTTCAAACATTAAAAAATTGTCAAGTGCATGAATAAAATGCTGTTTGCAATGAAGTAATGCACATCTGAAGGTGTTAGAAGAGATTTGCATGAATTATTATGTTAGAGTCTCAAAGCTCTGAAAACAGCGTTTCTGCTCCGGACAAACCTGGTTTGATGCAATGTTACTCAAACTCTGTCAAACATTAAAAGTTTGTCATGTGCATGAATAAAATGCTGTTTGGCATGCAGTAATGCACATCTGAAGGTGTTAGAAGAGTTTTGCATGAATTATTATGTTAGAGTCTCAAAGCTCTGAAAACAGCGTTTTTGCTCCGGACAAACCTGGTTTGATGCAATGTTACTCAAACTCTGTCAAACATTAAAAGTTTGTCATGTGCATGAATAAAATGCTGTTTGGCATGCAGTAATGCACATCTGAAGGTGTTAGAAGAGTTTTGCATGAATTATTATGTTAGAGTCTCAAAGCTCTGAAAACAGCGTTTCTGCTCCGGACAGACCTGGTTTGATGCAATGTTACTCAAACTCTGTCAAACATTAAAAGTTTGTCATGTGCATGAATAAAATGGTGTTTGGCATGCAGTAATGCACATCTGAATGTGTTAGAAGAGTTTTGCATGAGTTATTATGTTAGAGTCTCAAAGCTCTGAAAACAGCGTTTCTGCTACGGACAAACCTGGTTTGATGCAATGTTACTGAAACTCCGTCAAACATTAAAAAATTGTCAAGTGCATTAATAAAATGCTGTTTGCAATGAAATAATGCACATCTGAAGGTGTTAGAAGAGATTTGCATGAATTATTATGTTAGACTCTCAAAGCTCTGAAAACAGCGTTTCTGCTCCGGACAAACCTGGTTTGATGCAATGTTACTCAAACTCTGTCAAACATTAAAAGTTTGTCATGTGCATGAATAAAATGCTGTTTGGCATGCAGTAATGCACATCTGAAGGTGTTAGAAGAGTTTTGCATGAATTATTATGTTAGAGTCTCAAAGCTCTGAAAACAGCGTTTCTGCTCCGGACAAACCTGGTTTGATGCAATGTTACTCAAACTCTGTCAAACATTAAAAGTTTGTCATGTGCATGAATAAAATGCTGTTTGGCATGCAGTAATGCACATCTGAAGGTGTTAGAAGAGTTTTGCATGAATTATTATGTTAGAGTCTCAAAGCTCTGAAAACAGCGTTTCTGCTCCGGACAGACCTGGTTTGATGCAATGTTACTCAAACTCTGTCAAACATTAAAAGTTTGTCATGTGCATGAATAAAATGGTGTTTGGCATGCAGTAATGCACATCTGAATGTGTTAGAAGAGTTTTGCATGAGTTATTATGTTAGAGTCTCAAAGCTCTGAAAACAGCGTTTCTGCTACGGACAAACCTGGTTTGATGCAATGTTACTGAAACTCCGTCAAACATTAAAAAATTGTCAAGTGCATTAATAAAATGCTGTTTGCAATGAAATAATGCACATCTGAAGGTGTTAGAAGAGATTTGCATGAATTATTATGTTAGACTCTCAAAGCTCTGAAAACAGCGTTTCTGCTCCGGACAAACCTGGTTTGATGCAATGTTACTCAAACTCTGTCAAACATTAAAAGTTTGTCATGTGCATGAATAAAATGCTGTTTGGCATGCAGTAATGCACATCTGAAGGTGTTAGAAGAGTTTTGCATGAATTATTATGTTAGAGTCTCAAAGCTCTGAAAACAGCGTTTCTGCTCCGGACAAACCTGGTTTGATGCAATGTTACTGAAACTCTGTCAAACATTAAAAAATTGTCAAATGCATGAATAAAATGCTGTTTGCAATGCAGTAATGCACATCTGAAGGTGTTAGAAGAGTTTTGCATGAATTATTATGTTAGAGTGTCAAAGCTCTGAAAACAGCGTTTCTGCTCCTTACAAGCCTGGTTTGATGCAATGTTACTCAAACTCTGTCAAACATTAAAAGTTTGTCATGTGCATGAATAAAATGCTGTTTGGCATGCAGTAATGCACATCTGAAGGTGTTAGAAGAGTTTTGCATGAATTATTATGTTAGAGTGTCAAAGCTCTGAAAACAGCTTTTCTGCTCCGGACAAACCTGGTTTGATGCAATGTTACTCAAACTCTGTCAAACATTAAAAGTTTGTCATGTGCATGAATAAAATGCTGTTTGGCATGCAGTAATGCACATCTGAAGGTGTTAGAAGAGTTTTGCATGAATTATTATGTTAGAGTGTCAAAGCTCTGAAAACAGCTTTTCTGCTCCGGACAAACCTGGTTTGATGCAATGTTACTCAAACTCTGTCAAACATTAAAAGTTTGTCATGTGCATGAATAAAATGCTGTTTGGCATGCAGTAATGCACATCTGAAGGTGTTAGAAGAGTTTTGCATGAATTATTATGTTAGAGTGTCAAAGCTCTGAAAACAGCGTTTCTGCTCCGGACAAACCTGGTTTGATGCAATGTTACTCAAACTCTGTCAAACATTAAAAGTTTGTCATGTGCATGAATAAAATGCTGTTTGGCATGCAGTAATGCACATCTGAAGGTGTTAGAAGAGTTTTGCATGAATTATTATGTTAGAGTCTCAAAGCTCTGAAAACAGCGTTTCTGCTCCGGACAAACCTGGTTTGATGCAATGTTACTCAAACTCTGTCAAACATTAAAAAATTGTCAAGTGCATGAATAAAATGCTGTTTGCAATGAAGTAATGCACATCTGAAGGTGTTAGAAGAGATTTGCATGAATTATTATGTTAGAGTCTCAAAGCTCTGAAAACAGCGTTTCTGCTCCGGACAAACCTGGTTTGATGCAATGTTACTCAAACTCTGTCAAACATTAAAAGTTTGTCATGTGCATGAATAAAATGCTGTTTGGCATGCAGTAATGCACATCTGAAGGTGTTAGAAGAGTTTTGCATGAATTATTAAGTTAGAGTCTCAAAGCTCTGAAAACAGCGTTTTTGCTCCGGACAAACCTGGTTTGATGCAATGTTACTCAAACTCTTTCAAACATTAAAAAATTGTCAAGTGCATGAATAAAATGCTGTTTGCAATGAAGTAATGCACATCTGAAGGTGTTAGAAGAGATTTGCATGAATTATTATGTTAGAGTCTCAAAGCTCTTAAAACAGCGTTTCTGCTCCGGACAAACCTGGTTTGATGCAATGTTACTCAAACTCTGTCAAACATTAAAAGTTTGTCATGTGCATGAATAAAATGCTGTTTGGCATGCAGTAATGCACATCTGAAGGTGTTAGAAGAGTTTTGCATGAATTATTAAGTTAGAGTCTCAAAGCTCTGAAAACAGCGTTTTTGCTCCGGACAAACCTGGTTTGATGCAATGTTACTCAAACTCTTTCAAACATTAAAAAATTGTCAAGTGCATGAATAAAATGCTGTTTGCAATGAAGTAATGCACATCTGAAGGTGTTAGAAGAGATTTGCATGAATTATTATGTTAGAGTCTCAAAGCTCTGAAAACAGCGTTTCTGGTCCGGACAAACCTGGTTTGATGCAATGTTACTCAAACTCTGTCAAACATTAAAAGTTTGTCATGTGCATGAATAAAATGGTGTTTGGCATGCAGTAATGCACATCTGAATGTGTTAGAAGAGTTTTGCATGAATTATTATGTTAGAGTCTCAAAGCTCTGAAAACAGCGTTTCTGCTACGGACAAACCTGGTTTGATGCAATGTTACTGAAACTCTGTCAAACATTAAAAAATTGTCAAGTGCATTAATAAAATGCTGTTTGCAATGAAATAATGCACATCTGAAGGTGTTAGAAGAGATTTGCATGAATTATTATGTTAGACTCTCAAAGCTCTGAAAACAGCGTTTCTGCTCCGGACAAACCTGGTTTGATGCAATGTTACTCAAACTCTGTCAAACATTAAAAGTTTGTCATGTGCATGAATAAAATGCTGTTTGGCATGCAGTAATGCACATCTGGAGGTGTTAGAAGAGTTTTGCATGAATTATTATGTTAGAGTCTCAAAGCTCTGAAAACAGCGTTTCTGCTCCGGAGAAACCTTGTTTGATGCAATGTTACTGAAACTCTGTCAAACATTAAAAAATTGTCAAGTGCATGAATAAAATGCTGTTTGCAATGAAGTAATGCACATCTGAAGGTGTTAGAAGAGATTTGCATGAATTATTATGTTAGAGTCTCAAAGCTCTGAAAACAACGTTTCTGCTCCGGACAAACCTGGTTTGATGCAATGTTACTCAAACTCTTTCAAACATTAAAAAATTGTCAAGTGCATGAATAAAATGCTGTTTGCAATGAAATAATGCACATCTGAAGGTTTTAGAAGAGTTTTGCATGAATTATTATGTTAGAGTCTCAAAGCTCTGAAAACAGCGTTTCTGCTCCGGACAAACCTGGTTTGATGCAATGTTACTGAAACTCTGTCAAACATTAAAAAATTGTCAAGTGCATGAATAAAATGCTGTTTGGCATGCAGTAATGCACATCTGAAGGTGTTAGAAGACTTTTGCATGAATTATTATGTTAGAGTGTCAAAGCTCTGAAAACAGCGTTTCTGCTCCGGACAAACCTGGTTTGATGCAATGTTACTCAAACTCTGTCAAACATTAAAAGTTTGTCATGTGCATGAATAAAATGCTGTTTGGCATGCAGTAATGCACATCTGAAGGTGTTAGAAGAGTTTTGCATGAATTATTATGTTAGAGTCTCAAAGCTCTGAAAACAGCGTTTCTGCTCCGGACAAACCTGGTTTGATGCAATGTTACTGAAACTCTGTCAAACATTAAAAAATTGTCAAATGCATGAATAAAATGCTGTTTGCAATGCAGTAATGCACATCTGAAGGTGTTAGAAGAGTTTTGCATGAATTATTATGTTAGAGTGTCAAAGCTCTGAAAACAGCGTTTCTGCTCCTTACAAGCCTGGTTTGATGCAATGTTACTCAAACTCTGTCAAACATTAAAAGTTTGTCATGTGCATGAATAAAATGCTGTTTGGCATGCAGTAATGCACATCTGAAGGTGTTAGAAGAGTTTTGCATGAATTATTATGTTAGAGTGTCAAAGCTCTGAAAACAGCTTTTCTGCTCCGGACAAACCTGGTTTGATGCAATGTTACTCAAACTCTGTCAAACATTAAAAGTTTGTCATGTGCATGAATAAAATGCTGTTTAACATGCAGTAATGCACATCTGAAGGTGTTAGAAGAGTTTTGCATGAATTATTATGTTAGAGTGTCAAAGCTCTGAAAACAGCTTTTCTGCTCCGGACAAACCTGGTTTGATGCAATGTTACTCAAACTCTGTCAAACATTAAAAGTTTGTCATGTGCATGAATAAAATGCTGTTTGGCATGCAGTAATGCACATCTGAAGGTGTTAGAAGAGATTTGCATGAATTATTATGTTAGACTCTCAAAGCTCTGAAAACAGCGTTTCTGCTCCGGACAAACCTGGTTTGATGCAATGTTACTCAAACTCTGTCAAACATTAAAAGTTTGTCATGTGCATGAATAAAATGCTGTTTGGCATGCAGTAATGCACATCTGGAGGTGTTAGAAGAGTTTTGCATGAATTATTATGTTAGAGTCTCAAAGCTCTGAAAACAGCGTTTCTGCTCCGGAGAAACCTTGTTTGATGCAATGTTACTGAAACTCTGTCAAACATTAAAAAATTGTCAAGTGCATGAATAAAATGCTGTTTGCAATGAAGTAATGCACATCTGAAGGTGTTAGAAGAGATTTGCATGAATTATTATGTTAGAGTCTCAAAGCTCTGAAAACAACGTTTCTGCTCCGGACAAACCTGGTTTGATGCAATGTTACTCAAACTCTGTCAAACATTAAAAGTTTGTCATGTGCATGAATAAAATGCTGTTTGGCATGCAGTAATGCACATCTGAAGGTGTTAGAAGAGTTTTGCATGAATTATTATGTTAGAGTGTCAAAGCTCTGAAAACAGCGTTTCTGCTCCGGACAAACCTGGTTTGATGCAATGTTACTCAAACTCTGTCAAACATTAAAAGTTTGTCATGTGCATGAATAAAATGCTGTTTGGCATGCAGTAATGCACATCTGAAGGTGTTAGAAGAGTTTTGCATGAATTATTATGTTAGAGTGTCAAAGCTCTGAAAACAGCGTTTCTGCTCCGGACAAACCTGGTTTGATGCAATGTTACTCAAACTCTGTCAAACATTAAAAGTTTGTCATGTGCATGAATAAAATGCTGTTTGGCATGCAGTAATGCACATCTGAAGGTGTTAGAAGAGTTTTGCATGAATTATTATGTTAGAGTCTCAAAGCTCTGAAAACAGCGTTTTTGCTCCGGACAAACCTGGTTTGATGCAATGTTACTCAAACTCTTTCAAACATTAAAAAATTGTCAAGTGCATGAATAAAATGCTGTTTGCAATGAAGTAATGCACATCTGAAGGTGTTAGAAGAGATTTGCATGAATTATTATGTTAGAGTCTCAAAGCTCTGAAAACAGCGTTTCTGCTCCGGACAAACCTGGTTTGATGCAATGTTACTCAAACTCTGTCAAACATTAAAAAATTGTCAAGTGCATGAATAAAATGATGTTTGGCATGCAGTAATGCACATCTGAAGGTGTTAGAAGAGTTTTGCATGAATTATTATGTTAGAGTCTCAAAGCTCTGAAAACAGCGTTTTTGCTCCGGACAAACCTGGTTTGATGCAATGTTACTCAAACTCTTTCAAACATTAAAAAATTGTCAAGTGCATGAATAAAATGCTGTTTGCAATGAAATAATGCACATCTGAAGGTGTTAGAAGAGTTTTGCATGAATTATTATGTTAGAATCTCAAAGCTCTGAAAACAGCGTTTCTGCTCCGGACAAACCTGGTTTGATGCAATGTTACTGAAACTCTGTCAAACATTAAAAAATTGTCAAGTGCATGAATAAAATGCTGTTTGGCATGCAGTAATGCACATCTGAAGGTGTTAGAAGAGTTTTGCATGAATTTAATATGTTAGAGTCTCAAAGCTCTGAAAACAGCGTTTCTGCTCCGGACAAACCTGGTTTGATGCAATGTTACTGAAACTCTGTCAAACATTAAAAAATTGTAAAATGCATGAATAAAATGCTGTTTGCAATGCAGTAATGCACATCTGAAGGTGTTAGAAGACTTTTGCATGAATTATTATGTTAGAGTGTCAAAGCTCTGAAAACAGCGTTTCTGCTCCGGACAAACCTGGTTTGATGCAATGTTACTCAAACTCTGTCAAACATTAAAAGTTTGTCATGTGCATGAATAAAATGCTGTTTGGCATGCAGTAATGCACATCTGAAGGTGTTAGAAGAGTTTTGCATGAATTATTATGTTAGAGTGTCAAAGCTCTGAAAACAGCGTTTCTGCTCCGGACAAACCTGGTTTGATGCAATGTTACTCAAACTCTGTCAAACATTAAAAGTTTGTCATGTGCATGAATAAAATGCTGTTTGGCATGCAGTAATGCACATCTGAAGGTGTTAGAAGAGTTTTGCATGAATTATTATGTTAGAGTCTCAAAGCTCTGAAAACAGCGTTTTTGCTCCGGACAAACCTGGTTTGATGCAATGTTACTCAAACTCTTTCAAACATTAAAAAATTGTCAAGTGCATGAATAAAATGCTGTTTGCAATGAAGTAATGCACATCTGAAGGTGTTAGAAGAGATTTGCATGAATTATTATGTTAGAGTCTCAAAGCTCTGAAAACAGCGTTTCTGCTCCGGACAAACCTGGTTTGATGCAATGTTACTCAAACTCTGTCAAACATTAAAAGTTTGTCATGTGCATGAATAAAATGCTGTTTGGCATGCAGTAATGCACATCTGAAGGTGTTAGAAGAGTTTTGCATGAATTATTATGTTAGAGTCTCAAAGCTCTGAAAACAGCGTTTCTGCTCCGGACAGACCTGGTTTGATGCAATGTTACTCAAACTCTGTCAAACATTAAAAGTTTGTCATGTGCATGAATAAAATGATGTTTGGCATGCAGTAATGCACATCTGAAGGTGTTAGAAGAGTTTTGCATGAATTATTATGTTAGAGTCTCAAAGCTCTGAAAACAGCGTTTCTGCTCCGGACAGACCTGGTTTGATGCAATGTTACTGAAACTCTGTCAAACATTAAAAAATTGTCAAGTGCATGAATAAAATGCTGTTTGGCATGCAGTAATGCACATCTGAAGGTGTTAGAAGAGTTTTGCATGAATTTAATATGTTAGAGTCTCAAAGCTCTGAAAACAGCGTTTCTGCTCCGGACAAACCTGGTTTGATGCAATGTTACTGAAACTCTGTCAAACATTAAAAAATTGTCAAATGCATGAATAAAATGCTGTTTGCAATGCAGTAATGCACATCTGAAGGTGTTAGAAGACTTTTGCATGAATTATTATGTTAGAGTGTCAAAGCTCTGAAAACAGCGTTTCTGCTCCGGACAAACCTGGTTTGATGCAATGTTACTCAAACTCTGTCAAACATTAAAAGTTTGTCATGTGCATGAATAAAATGCTGTTTGGTATGCAGTAATGCACATCTGAAGGTGTTAGAAGAGTTTTGCATGAATTATTATGTTAGAGTGTCAAAGCTCTGAAAACAGCGTTTCTGCTCCGGACAAACCTGGTTTGATGCAATGTTACTCAAACTCTGTCAAACATTAAAAGTTTGTCATGTGCATGAATAAAATGCTGTTTGGCATGCAGTAATGCACATCTGAAGGTGTTAGAAGAGTTTTGCATGAATTATTATGTTAGAGTCTCAAAGCTCTGAAAACAGCGTTTTTGCTCCGGACAAACCTGGTTTGATGCAATGTTACTCAAACTCTTTCAAACATTAAAAAATTGTCAAGTGCATGAATAAAATGCTGTTTGCAATGAAGTAATGCACATCTGAAGGTGTTAGAAGAGATTTGCATTATGTATTATGTTAAAGTCTCAAAGCTCTGAAAACAGCGTTTCTGCTCCGGACAAACCTGGTTTGATGCAATGTTACTCAAACTCTGTCAAACATTAAAAGTTTGTCATGTGCATGAATAAAATGGTGTTTGGCATGCAGTAATGCACATCTGAATGTGTTAGAAGAGTTTTGCATGAATTATTATGTTAGAGTCTCAAAGCTCTGAAAACAGCGTTTCTGCTACGGACAAACCTGGTTTGATGCAATGTTACTCAAACTCTTTCAAACATTAAAAAATTGTCAAGTGCATGAATAAAATGCTGTTTGCAATGAAGTAATGCACATCTGAAGGTGTTAGAAGAGATTTGCATGAATTATTATGTTAGAGTCTCAAAGCTCTGAAAACAGCGTTTCTGCTCCGGACAAACCTGGTTTGATGCAATGTTACTCAAACTCTGTCAAACATTAAAAGTTTGTCATGTGCATGAATAAAATGCTGTTTGGCATGCAGTAATGCACATCTGAAGGTGTTAGAAGAGTTTTGCATGAATTAATATGTTAGAGTCTCAAAGCTCTGAAAACAGCGTTTCTGCTCCGGACAGACCTGGTTTGATGCAATGTTACTCAAACTCTGTCAAACATTAAAAGTTTGTCATGTGCATGAATAAAATGGTGTTTGGCATGCAGTAATGCACATCTGAATGTGTTAGAAGAGTTTTGCATGAATTATTATGTTAGAGTCTCAAAGCTCTGAAAACAGCGTTTCTGCTACGGACAAACCTGGTTTGATGCAATGTTACTGAAACTCCGTCAAACATTAAAAAATTGTCAAGTGCATTAATAAAATGCTGTTTGCAATGAAATAATGCACATCTGAAGGTGTTAGAAGAGATTTGCATGAATTATTATGTTAGACTCTCAAAGCTCTGAAAACAGCGTTTCTGCTCCGGACAAACCTGGTTTGATGCAATGTTACTCAAACTCTGTCAAACATTAAAAGTTTGTCATGTGCATGAATAAAATGCTGTTTGGCATGCAGTAATGCACATCTGAAGGTGTTAGAAGAGTTTTGCATGAATTATTATGTTAGAGTCTCAAAGCTCTGAAAACAGCGTTTCTGCTCCGGACAGACCTGGTTTGATGCAATGTTACTCAAACTCTGTCAAACATTAAAAGTTTGTCATGTGCATGAATAAAATGGTGTTTGGCATGCAGTAAAGCACATCTGAATGTGTTAGAAGAGTTTGCATGAATTATTATGTTAGAGTGTCAAAGCTCTGAAAACAGCGTTTCTGCTCCGGACAAACCTGGTTTGATGCAATGTTACTCAAACTCTTTCAAACATTAAAAAATTGTCAAGTGCATGAATAAAATGCTGTTTGCAATGAAGTAATGCACATCTGAAGGTGTTAGAAGAGATTTGCATGAATTATTATGTTAGAGTGTCAAAGCTCTGAAAACAGCGTTTCTGCTCCGGACAAACCTGGTTTGATGCAATGTTACTCAAACTCTGTCAAACATTAAAAGTTTGTCATGTGCATGAATAAAATGCTGTTTGGCATGCAGTAATGCACATCTGAAGGTGTTAGAAGAGTTTTGCATGAATTATTATGTTAGAGTGTCAAAGCTCTGAAAACAGCGTTTCTGCTCCGGACAAACCTGGTTTGATGCAATGTTACTCAAACTCTGTCAAACATTAAAAGTTTGTCATGTGCATGAATAAAATGCTGTTTGGCATGCAGTAATGCACATCTGAAGGTGTTAGAAGAGTTTTGCATGAATTATTATGTTAGAGTCTCAAAGCTCTGAAAACAGCGTTTCTGCTCCGGACAAACCTGGTTTGATGCAATGTTACTCAAACTCTGTCAAACATTAAAAAATTGTCAAGTGCATGAATAAAATGCTGTTTGCGATGCAGTAATGCACATCTGAAGGTGTTAGAAGAGTTTTGCATGAATTTAATATGTTAGAGTCTCAAAGCTCTGAAAACAGCGTTTCTGCTCCGGACAAACCTGGTTTGATGCAATGTTACTGAAACTCTGTCAAACATTAAAAAATTGTCAAGTGCATTAATAAAATGCTGTTTGCAATGCAGTAATGCACATCTGAAGGTGTTAGAAGAGATTTGCATGAATTATTATGTTAGACTCTCAAAGCTCTGAAAACAGCGTTTCTGCTCCGGACAAACCTGGTTTGATGCAATGTTACTCAAACTCTGTCAAACATTAAAAGTTTGTCATGTGCATGAATAAAATGCTGTTTGGTATGCAGTAATGCACATCTGAAGGTGTTAGAAGAGTTTTGCATGAATTATTATGTTAGAGTCTCAAAGCTCTGAAAACAGCGTTTCTGCTCCGGAGAAACCTTGTTTGATGCAATGTTACTGAAACTCTGTCAAACATTAAAAAATTGTCAAGTGCATGAATAAAATGCTGTTTGCAATGAAGTAATGCACATCTGAAGGTGTTAGAAGAGATTTGCATGAATTATTATGTTAGAGTCTCAAAGCTCTGAAAACAACGTTTCTGCTCCGGACAAACCTGGTTTGATGCAATGTTACTCAAACTCTTTCAAACATTAAAAAATTGTCAAGTGCATGAATAAAATGCTGTTTGCAATGAAATAATGCACATCTGAAGGTTTTAGAAGAGTTTTGCATGAATTATTATGTTAGAGTCTCAAAGCTCTGAAAACAGCGTTTCTGCTCCGGACAAACCTGGTTTGATGCAATGTTACTGAAACTCTGTCAAACATTAAAAAATTGTCAAGTGCATGAATAAAATGCTGTTTGGCATGCAGTAATGCACATCTGAAGGTGTTAGAAGACTTTTGCATGAATTATTATGTTAGAGTGTCAAAGCTCTGAAAACAGCGTTTCTGCTCCGGACAAACCTGGTTTGATGCAATGTTACTCAAACTCTGTCAAACATTAAAAGTTTGTCATGTGCATGAATAAAATGCTGTTTGGCATGCAGTAATGCACATCTGAAGGTGTTAGAAGAGTTTTGCATGAATTATTATGTTAGAGTCTCAAAGCTCTGAAAACAGCGTTTCTGCTCCGGACAAACCTGGTTTGATGCAATGTTACTGAAACTCTGTCAAACATTAAAAAATTGTCAAATGCATGAATAAAATGCTGTTTGCAATGCAGTAATGCACATCTGAAGGTGTTAGAAGAGTTTTGCATGAATTATTATGTTAGAGTGTCAAAGCTCTGAAAACAGCGTTTCTGCTCCTTACAAGCCTGGTTTGATGCAATGTTACTCAAACTCTGTCAAACATTAAAAGTTTGTCATGTGCATGAATAAAATGCTGTTTGGCATGCAGTAATGCACATCTGAAGGTGTTAGAAGAGTTTTGCATGAATTATTATGTTAGAGTGTCAAAGCTCTGAAAACAGCTTTTCTGCTCCGGACAAACCTGGTTTGATGCAATGTTACTCAAACTCTGTCAAACATTAAAAGTTTGTCATGTGCATGAATAAAATGCTGTTTAACATGCAGTAATGCACATCTGAAGGTGTTAGAAGAGTTTTGCATGAATTATTATGTTAGAGTGTCAAAGCTCTGAAAACAGCTTTTCTGCTCCGGACAAACCTGGTTTGATGCAATGTTACTCAAACTCTGTCAAACATTAAAAGTTTGTCATGTGCATGAATAAAATGCTGTTTGGCATGCAGTAATGCACATCTGAAGGTGTTAGAAGAGATTTGCATGAATTATTATGTTAGACTCTCAAAGCTCTGAAAACAGCGTTTCTGCTCCGGACAAACCTGGTTTGATGCAATGTTACTCAAACTCTGTCAAACATTAAAAGTTTGTCATGTGCATGAATAAAATGCTGTTTGGCATGCAGTAATGCACATCTGGAGGTGTTAGAAGAGTTTTGCATGAATTATTATGTTAGAGTCTCAAAGCTCTGAAAACAGCGTTTCTGCTCCGGAGAAACCTTGTTTGATGCAATGTTACTGAAACTCTGTCAAACATTAAAAAATTGTCAAGTGCATGAATAAAATGCTGTTTGCAATGAAGTAATGCACATCTGAAGGTGTTAGAAGAGATTTGCATGAATTATTATGTTAGAGTCTCAAAGCTCTGAAAACAACGTTTCTGCTCCGGACAAACCTGGTTTGATGCAATGTTACTCAAACTCTGTCAAACATTAAAAGTTTGTCATGTGCATGAATAAAATGCTGTTTGGCATGCAGTAATGCACATCTGAAGGTGTTAGAAGAGTTTTGCATGAATTATTATGTTAGAGTGTCAAAGCTCTGAAAACAGCGTTTCTGCTCCGGACAAACCTGGTTTGATGCAATGTTACTCAAACTCTGTCAAACATTAAAAGTTTGTCATGTGCATGAATAAAATGCTGTTTGGCATGCAGTAATGCACATCTGAAGGTGTTAGAAGAGTTTTGCATGAATTATTATGTTAGAGTGTCAAAGCTCTGAAAACAGCGTTTCTGCTCCGGACAAACCTGGTTTGATGCAATGTTACTCAAACTCTGTCAAACATTAAAAGTTTGTCATGTGCATGAATAAAATGCTGTTTGGCATGCAGTAATGCACATCTGAAGGTGTTAGAAGAGTTTTGCATGAATTATTATGTTAGAGTCTCAAAGCTCTGAAAACAGCGTTTTTGCTCCGGACAAACCTGGTTTGATGCAATGTTACTCAAACTCTTTCAAACATTAAAAAATTGTCAAGTGCATGAATAAAATGCTGTTTGCAATGAAGTAATGCACATCTGAAGGTGTTAGAAGAGATTTGCATGAATTATTATGTTAGAGTCTCAAAGCTCTGAAAACAGCGTTTCTGCTCCGGACAAACCTGGTTTGATGCAATGTTACTCAAACTCTGTCAAACATTAAAAAATTGTCAAGTGCATGAATAAAATGATGTTTGGCATGCAGTAATGCACATCTGAAGGTGTTAGAAGAGTTTTGCATGAATTATTATGTTAGAGTCTCAAAGCTCTGAAAACAGCGTTTTTGCTCCGGACAAACCTGGTTTGATGCAATGTTACTCAAACTCTTTCAAACATTAAAAAATTGTCAAGTGCATGAATAAAATGCTGTTTGCAATGAAATAATGCACATCTGAAGGTGTTAGAAGAGTTTTGCATGAATTATTATGTTAGAATCTCAAAGCTCTGAAAACAGCGTTTCTGCTCCGGACAAACCTGGTTTGATGCAATGTTACTGAAACTCTGTCAAACATTAAAAAATTGTCAAGTGCATGAATAAAATGCTGTTTGGCATGCAGTAATGCACATCTGAAGGTGTTAGAAGAGTTTTGCATGAATTTAATATGTTAGAGTCTCAAAGCTCTGAAAACAGCGTTTCTGCTCCGGACAAACCTGGTTTGATGCAATGTTACTGAAACTCTGTCAAACATTAAAAAATTGTAAAATGCATGAATAAAATGCTGTTTGCAATGCAGTAATGCACATCTGAAGGTGTTAGAAGACTTTTGCATGAATTATTATGTTAGAGTGTCAAAGCTCTGAAAACAGCGTTTCTGCTCCGGACAAACCTGGTTTGATGCAATGTTACTCAAACTCTGTCAAACATTAAAAGTTTGTCATGTGCATGAATAAAATGCTGTTTGGCATGCAGTAATGCACATCTGAAGGTGTTAGAAGAGTTTTGCATGAATTATTATGTTAGAGTGTCAACGCTCTGAAAACAGCGTTTCTGCTCCGGACAAACCTGGTTTGATGCAATGTTACTCAAACTCTGTCAAACATTAAAAGTTTGTCATGTGCATGAATAAAATGCTGTTTGGCATGCAGTAATGCACATCTGAAGGTGTTAGAAGAGTTTTGCATGAATTATTATGTTAGAGTCTCAAAGCTCTGAAAACAGCGTTTTTGCTCCGGACAAACCTGGTTTGATGCAATGTTACTCAAACTCTTTCAAACATTAAAAAATTGTCAAGTGCATGAATAAAATGCTGTTTGCAATGAAGTAATGCACATCTGAAGGTGTTAGAAGAGATTTGCATGAATTATTATGTTAGAGTCTCAAAGCTCTGAAAACAGCGTTTCTGCTCCGGACAAACCTGGTTTGATGCAATGTTACTCAAACTCTGTCAAACATTAAAAGTTTGTCATGTGCATGAATAAAATGCTGTTTGGCATGCAGTAATGCACATCTGAAGGTGTTAGAAGAGTTTTGCATGAATTATTATGTTAGAGTCTCAAAGCTCTGAAAACAGCGTTTTTGCTCCGGACAAACCTGGTTTGATGCAATGTTACTCAAACTCTGTCAAACATTAAAAGTTTGTCATGTGCATGAATAAAATGCTGTTTGGCATGCAGTAATGCACATCTGAAGGTGTTAGAAGAGTTTTGCATGAATTATTATGTTAGAGTCTCAAAGCTCTGAAAACAGCGTTTCTGCTCCGGACAGACCTGGTTTGATGCAATGTTACTCAAACTCTGTCAAACATTAAAAGTTTGTCATGTGCATGAATAAAATGGTGTTTGGCATGCAGTAATGCACATCTGAATGTGTTAGAAGAGTTTTGCATGAGTTATTATGTTAGAGTCTCAAAGCTCTGAAAACAGCGTTTCTGCTACGGACAAACCTGGTTTGATGCAATGTTACTGAAACTCCGTCAAACATTAAAAAATTGTCAAGTGCATTAATAAAATGCTGTTTGCAATGAAATAATGCACATCTGAAGGTGTTAGAAGAGATTTGCATGAATTATTATGTTAGACTCTCAAAGCTCTGAAAACAGCGTTTCTGCTCCGGACAAACCTGGTTTGATGCAATATTACTCAAACTCTGTCAAACATTAAAAGTTTGTCATGTGCATGAATAAAATGCTGTTTGGCATGCAGTAATGCACATCTGAAGGTGTTAGAAGAGTTTTGCATGAATTATTATGTTAGAGTCTCAAAGCTCTGAAAACAGCGTTTCTGCTCCGGACAAACCTGGTTTGATGCAATGTTACTCAAACTCTGTCAAACATTAAAAGTTTGTCATGTGCATGAATAAAATGCTGTTTGGCATGCAGTAATGCACATCTGAAGGTGTTAGAAGAGTTTTGCATGAATTATTATGTTAGAGTCTCAAAGCTCTGAAAACAGCGTTTCTGCTCCGGACAGACCTGGTTTGATGCAATGTTACTCAAACTCTGTCAAACATTAAAAGTTTGTCATGTGCATGAATAAAATGGTGTTTGGCATGCAGTAATGCACATCTGAATGTGTTAGAAGAGTTTTGCATGAGTTATTATGTTAGAGTCTCAAAGCTCTGAAAACAGCGTTTCTGCTACGGACAAACCTGGTTTGATGCAATGTTACTGAAACTCCGTCAAACATTAAAAAATTGTCAAGTGCATTAATAAAATGCTGTTTGCAATGAAATAATGCACATCTGAAGGTGTTAGAAGAGATTTGCATGAATTATTATGTTAGACTCTCAAAGCTCTGAAAACAGCGTTTCTGCTCCGGACAAACCTGGTTTGATGCAATGTTACTCAAACTCTGTCAAACATTAAAAGTTTGTCATGTGCATGAATAAAATGCTGTTTGGCATGCAGTAATGCACATCTGAAGGTGTTAGAAGAGTTTTGCATGAATTATTATGTTAGAGTCTCAAAGCTCTGAAAACAGCGTTTCTGCTCCGGACAAACCTGGTTTGATGCAATGTTACTGAAACTCTGTCAAACATTAAAAAATTGTCAAATGCATGAATAAAATGCTGTTTGCAATGCAGTAATGCACATCTGAAGGTGTTAGAAGAGTTTTGCATGAATTATTATGTTAGAGTGTCAAAGCTCTGAAAACAGCGTTTCTGCTCCTTACAAGCCTGGTTTGATGCAATGTTACTCAAACTCTGTCAAACATTAAAAGTTTGTCATGTGCATGAATAAAATGCTGTTTGGCATGCAGTAATGCACATCTGAAGGTGTTAGAAGAGTTTTGCATGAATTATTATGTTAGAGTGTCAAAGCTCTGAAAACAGCTTTTCTGCTCCGGACAAACCTGGTTTGATGCAATGTTACTCAAACTCTGTCAAACATTAAAAGTTTGTCATGTGCATGAATAAAATGCTGTTTGGCATGCAGTAATGCACATCTGAAGGTGTTAGAAGAGTTTTGCATGAATTATTATGTTAGAGTGTCAAAGCTCTGAAAACAGCTTTTCTGCTCCGGACAAACCTGGTTTGATGCAATGTTACTCAAACTCTGTCAAACATTAAAAGTTTGTCATGTGCATGAATAAAATGCTGTTTGGCATGCAGTAATGCACATCTGAAGGTGTTAGAAGAGTTTTGCATGAATTATTATGTTAGAGTGTCAAAGCTCTGAAAACAGCGTTTCTGCTCCGGACAAACCTGGTTTGATGCAATGTTACTCAAACTCTGTCAAACATTAAAAGTTTGTCATGTGCATGAATAAAATGCTGTTTGGCATGCAGTAATGCACATCTGAAGGTGTTAGAAGAGTTTTGCATGAATTATTATGTTAGAGTCTCAAAGCTCTGAAAACAGCGTTTCTGCTCCGGACAAACCTGGTTTGATGCAATGTTACTCAAACTCTGTCAAACATTAAAAAATTGTCAAGTGCATGAATAAAATGCTGTTTGCAATGAAGTAATGCACATCTGAAGGTGTTAGAAGAGATTTGCATGAATTATTATGTTAGAGTCTCAAAGCTCTGAAAACAGCGTTTCTGCTCCGGACAAACCTGGTTTGATGCAATGTTACTCAAACTCTGTCAAACATTAAAAGTTTGTCATGTGCATGAATAAAATGCTGTTTGGCATGCAGTAATGCACATCTGAAGGTGTTAGAAGAGTTTTGCATGAATTATTAAGTTAGAGTCTCAAAGCTCTGAAAACAGCGTTTTTGCTCCGGACAAACCTGGTTTGATGCAATGTTACTCAAACTCTTTCAAACATTAAAAAATTGTCAAGTGCATGAATAAAATGCTGTTTGCAATGAAGTAATGCACATCTGAAGGTGTTAGAAGAGATTTGCATGAATTATTATGTTAGAGTCTCAAAGCTCTGAAAACAGCGTTTCTGCTCCGGACAAACCTGGTTTGATGCAATGTTACTCAAACTCTGTCAAACATTAAAAGTTTGTCATGTGCATGAATAAAATGTTGTTTGGCATGCAGTAATGCACATCTGAAGGTGTTAGAAGAGTTTTGCATGAATTATTATGTTAGAGTCTCAAAGCTCTGAAAACAGCGTTTCTGCTCCGGACAGACCTGGTTTGATGCAATGTTACTCAAACTCTGTCAAACATTAAAAGTTTGTCATGTGCATGAATAAAATGGTGTTTGGCATGCAGTAATGCACATCTGAAGGTGTTAGAAGAGTTTTGCATGAATTATTATGTTAGAGTCTCAAAGCTCTGAAAACAGCGTTTTTGCTCCGGACAAACCTGGTTTGATGCAATGTTACTCAAACTCTTTCAAACATTAAAAAATTGTCAAGTGCATGAATAAAATGCTGTTTGCAATGAAGTAATGCACATCTGAAGGTGTTAGAAGAGATTTGCATGAATTATTATGTTAGAGTCTCAAAGCTCTGAAAACAGCGTTTCTGCTCCGGACAAACCTGGTTTGATGCAATGTTACTCAAACTCTGTCAAACATTAAAAGTTTGTCATGTGCATGAATAAAATGCTGTTTGGCATGCAGTAATGCACATCTGAAGGTGTTAGAAGAGTTTTGCATGAATTATTATGTTAGAGTCTCAAAGCTCTGAAAACAGCGTTTCTGCTCCGGACAAACCTGGTTTGATGCAATGTTACTCAAACTCTGTCAAACATTAAAAGTTTGTCATGTGCATGAATAAAATGCTGTTTGGCATGCAGTAATGCACATCTGAAGGTGTTAGAAGAGTTTTGCATGAATTATTATGTTAGAGTCTCAAAGCTCTGAAAACAGCGTTTCTGCTCCGGACAAACCTGGTTTAATGCAATGTTACTGAAACTCTGTCAAACATTAAAAAATTGTCAAATGCATGAATAAAATGCTGTTTGCAATGCAGTAATGCACATCTGAAGGTGTTAGAAGAGTTTTGCATGAATTATTATGTTAGAGTGTCAAAGCTCTGAAAACAGCGTTTCTGCTCCTTACAAGCCTGGTTTGATGCAATGTTACTCAAACTCTGTCAAACATTAAAAGTTTGTCATGTGCATGAATAAAATGCTGTTTGGCATGCAGTAATGCACATCTGAAGGTGTTAGAAGAGTTTTGCATGAATTATTATGTTAGAGTCTCAAAGCTCTGAAAACAGCGTTTTTGCTCCGGACAAAGCTGGTTTGATGCAATGTTACTCAAACTCTTTCAAACATTAAAAAATTGTCAAGTGCATGAATAAAATGCTGTTTGCAATGAAGTAATGCACATCTGAAGGTGTTAGAAGAGTTTTGCATGAAATATTATGTTAGAGTCTCAAAGCTCTGAAAACAGCGTTTCTGCTCCGGAGAAACCTTGTTTGATGCAATGTTACTCAAACTCTGTCAAACATTAAAAAATTGTCAAGTGCATGAATAAAATGCTGTTTGCGATGCAGTAATGCACATCTGAAGGTGTTAGAAGACTTTTGCATGAATTATTATGTTAGAGTGTCAAAGCTCTGAAAACAGCGTTTCTGCTCCGGACAAACCTGGTTTGATGCAATGTTACTCAAACTCTGTCAAACATTAAAAGTTTGTCATGTGCATGAATAAAATGCTGTTTGGCATGCAGTAATGCACATCTGAAGGTGTTAGAAGAGTTTTGCATGAATTATTATGTTAGAGTCTCAAAGCTCTGAAAACAGCGTTTTTGCTCCGGACAAACCTGGTTTGATGCAATGTTACTCAAACTCTGTCAAACATTAAAAGTTTGTCATGTGCATGAATAAAATGCTGTTTGGCATGCAGTAATGCACATCTGAAGGTGTTAGAAGAGTTTTGCATGAATTATTATGTTAGAGTCTCAAAGCTCTGAAAACAGCGTTTCTGCTCCGGACAGACCTGGTTTGATGCAATGTTACTCAAACTCTGTCAAACATTAAAAGTTTGTCATGTGCATGAATAAAATGGTGTTTGGCATGCAGTAATGCACATCTGAATGTGTTAGAAGAGTTTTGCATGAGTTATTATGTTAGAGTCTCAAAGCTCTGAAAACAGCGTTTCTGCTACGGACAAACCTGGTTTGATGCAATGTTACTGAAACTCCGTCAAACATTAAAAAATTGTCAAGTGCATTAATAAAATGCTGTTTGCAATGAAATAATGCACATCTGAAGGTGTTAGAAGAGATTTGCATGAATTATTATGTTAGACTCTCAAAGCTCTGAAAACAGCGTTTCTGCTCCGGACAAACCTGGTTTGATGCAATGTTACTCAAACTCTGTCAAACATTAAAAGTTTGTCATGTGCATGAATAAAATGCTGTTTGGCATGCAGTAATGCACATCTGAAGGTGTTAGAAGAGTTTTGCATGAATTATTATGTTAGAGTCTCAAAGCTCTGAAAACAGCGTTTCTGCTCCGGACAAACCTGGTTTGATGCAATGTTACTCAAACTCTGTCAAACATTAAAAGTTTGTCATGTGCATGAATAAAATGCTGTTTGGCATGCAGTAATGCACATCTGAAGGTGTTAGAAGAGTTTTGCATGAATTATTATGTTAGAGTCTCAAAGCTCTGAAAACAGCGTTTCTGCTCCGGACAGACCTGGTTTGATGCAATGTTACTCAAACTCTGTCAAACATTAAAAGTTTGTCATGTGCATGAATAAAATGGTGTTTGGCATGCAGTAATGCACATCTGAATGTGTTAGAAGAGTTTTGCATGAGTTATTATGTTAGAGTCTCAAAGCTCTGAAAACAGCGTTTCTGCTACGGACAAACCTGGTTTGATGCAATGTTACTGAAACTCCGTCAAACATTAAAAAATTGTCAAGTGCATTAATAAAATGCTGTTTGCAATGAAATAATGCACATCTGAAGGTGTTAGAAGAGATTTGCATGAATTATTATGTTAGACTCTCAAAGCTCTGAAAACAGCGTTTCTGCTCCGGACAAACCTGGTTTGATGCAATGTTACTCAAACTCTGTCAAACATTAAAAGTTTGTCATGTGCATGAATAAAATGCTGTTTGGCATGCAGTAATGCACATCTGAAGGTGTTAGAAGAGTTTTGCATGAATTATTATGTTAGAGTCTCAAAGCTCTGAAAACAGCGTTTCTGCTCCGGACAAACCTGGTTTGATGCAATGTTACTGAAACTCTGTCAAACATTAAAAAATTGTCAAATGCATGAATAAAATGCTGTTTGCAATGCAGTAATGCACATCTGAAGGTGTTAGAAGAGTTTTGCATGAATTATTATGTTAGAGTGTCAAAGCTCTGAAAACAGCGTTTCTGCTCCTTACAAGCCTGGTTTGATGCAATGTTACTCAAACTCTGTCAAACATTAAAAGTTTGTCATGTGCATGAATAAAATGCTGTTTGGCATGCAGTAATGCACATCTGAAGGTGTTAGAAGAGTTTTGCATGAATTATTATGTTAGAGTGTCAAAGCTCTGAAAACAGCTTTTCTGCTCCGGACAAACCTGGTTTGATGCAATGTTACTCAAACTCTGTCAAACATTAAAAGTTTGTCATGTGCATGAATAAAATGCTGTTTGGCATGCAGTAATGCACATCTGAAGGTGTTAGAAGAGTTTTGCATGAATTATTATGTTAGAGTGTCAAAGCTCTGAAAACAGCTTTTCTGCTCCGGACAAACCTGGTTTGATGCAATGTTACTCAAACTCTGTCAAACATTAAAAGTTTGTCATGTGCATGAATAAAATGCTGTTTGGCATGCAGTAATGCACATCTGAAGGTGTTAGAAGAGTTTTGCATGAATTATTATGTTAGAGTGTCAAAGCTCTGAAAACAGCGTTTCTGCTCCGGACAAACCTGGTTTGATGCAATGTTACTCAAACTCTGTCAAACATTAAAAGTTTGTCATGTGCATGAATAAAATGCTGTTTGGCATGCAGTAATGCACATCTGAAGGTGTTAGAAGAGTTTTGCATGAATTATTATGTTAGAGTCTCAAAGCTCTGAAAACAGCGTTTCTGCTCCGGACAAACCTGGTTTGATGCAATGTTACTCAAACTCTGTCAAACATTAAAAAATTGTCAAGTGCATGAATAAAATGCTGTTTGCAATGAAGTAATGCACATCTGAAGGTGTTAGAAGAGATTTGCATGAATTATTATGTTAGAGTCTCAAAGCTCTGAAAACAGCGTTTCTGCTCCGGACAAACCTGGTTTGATGCAATGTTACTCAAACTCTGTCAAACATTAAAAGTTTGTCATGTGCATGAATAAAATGCTGTTTGGCATGCAGTAATGCACATCTGAAGGTGTTATAAGAGTTTTGCATGAATTATTAAGTTAGAGTCTCAAAGCTCTGAAAACAGCGTTTTTGCTCCGGACAAACCTGGTTTGATGCAATGTTACTCAAACTCTTTCAAACATTAAAAAATTGTCAAGTGCATGAATAAAATGCTGTTTGCAATGAAGTAATGCACATCTGAAGGTGTTAGAAGAGATTTGCATGAATTATTATGTTAGAGTCTCAAAGCTCTGAAAACAGCGTTTCTGCTCCGGACAAACCTGGTTTGATGCAATGTTACTCAAACTCTGTCAAACATTAAAAGTTTGTCATGTGCATGAATAAAATGTTGTTTGGCATGCAGTAATGCACATCTGAAGGTGTTAGAAGAGTTTTGCATGAATTATTATGTTAGAGTCTCAAAGCTCTGAAAACAGCGTTTCTGCTCCGGACAGACCTGGTTTGATGCAATGTTACTCAAACTCTGTCAAACATTAAAAGTTTGTCATGTGCATGAATAAAATGGTGTTTGGCATGCAGTAATGCACATCTGAAGGTGTTAGAAGAGTTTTGCATGAATTATTATGTTAGAGTCTCAAAGCTCTGAAAACAGCGTTTTTGCTCCGGACAAACCTGGTTTGATGCAATGTTACTCAAACTCTTTCAAACATTAAAAAATTGTCAAGTGCATGAATAAAATGCTGTTTGCAATGAAGTAATGCACATCTGAAGGTGTTAGAAGAGATTTGCATGAATTATTATGTTAGAGTCTCAAAGCTCTGAAAACAGCGTTTCTGCTCCGGACAAACCTGGTTTGATGCAATGTTACTCAAACTCTGTCAAACATTAAAAGTTTGTCATGTGCATGAATAAAATGCTGTTTGGCATGCAGTAATGCACATCTGAAGGTGTTAGAAGAGTTTTGCATGAATTATTATGTTAGAGTCTCAAAGCTCTGAAAACAGCGTTTCTGCTCCGGACAAACCTGGTTTGATGCAATGTTACTCAAACTCTGTCAAACATTAAAAGTTTGTCATGTGCATGAATAAAATGCTGTTTGGCATGCAGTAATGCACATCTGAAGGTGTTAGAAGAGTTTTGCATGAATTATTATGTTAGAGTCTCAAAGCTCTGAAAACAGCGTTTCTGCTCCGGACAAACCTGGTTTAATGCAATGTTACTGAAACTCTGTCAAACATTAAAAAATTGTCAAATGCATGAATAAAATGCTGTTTGCAATGCAGTAATGCACATCTGAAGGTGTTAGAAGAGTTTTGCATGAATTATTATGTTAGAGTGTCAAAGCTCTGAAAACAGCGTTTCTGCTCCTTACAAGCCTGGTTTGATGCAATGTTACTCAAACTCTGTCAAACATTAAAAGTTTGTCATGTGCATGAATAAAATGCTGTTTGGCATGCAGTAATGCACATCTGAAGGTGTTAGAAGAGTTTTGCATGAATTATTATGTTAGAGTCTCAAAGCTCTGAAAACAGCGTTTTTGCTCCGGACAAAGCTGGTTTGATGCAATGTTACTCAAACTCTTTCAAACATTAAAAAATTGTCAAGTGCATGAATAAAATGCTGTTTGCAATGAAGTAATGCACATCTGAAGGTGTTAGAAGAGTTTTGCATGAAATATTATGTTAGAGTCTCAAAGCTCTGAAAACAGCGTTTCTGCTCCGGAGAAACCTTGTTTGATGCAATGTTACTGAAACTCTGTCAAACATTAAAAAATTGTCAAGTGCATGAATAAAATGCTGTTTGCAATGAAGTAATGCACATCTGAAGGTGTTAGAAGAGATTTGCATGAATTATTATGTTAGAGTCTCAAAGCTCTGAAAACAACGTTTCTGCTCCGGACAAACCTGGTTTGATGCAATGTTACTCAAACTCTGTCAAACATTAAAAGTTTGTCATGTGCATGAATAAAATGCTGTTTGGCATGCAGTAATGCACATCTGAAGGTGTTAGAAGAGTTTTGCATGAATTATTATGTTAGAGTGTCAAAGCTCTGAAAACAGCGTTTCTGCTCCGGACAAACCTGGTTTGATGCAATGTTACTCAAACTCTGTCAAACATTAAAAGTTTGTCATGTGCATGAATAAAATGCTGTTTGGCATGGAGTAATGCACATCTGAAGGTGTTAGAAGAGTTTTGCATGAATTATTATGTTAGAGTCTCAAAGCTCTGAAAACAGCGTTTCTGCTCCGGACAAACCTGGTTTGATGCAATGTTACTCAAACTCTGTCAAACATTAAAAAATTGTCAAGTGCATGAATAAAATGCTGTTTGCGATGCAGTAATGCACATCTGAAGGTGTTAGAAGACTTTTGCATGAATTATTATGTTAGAGTGTCAAAGCTCTGAAAACAGCGTTTCTGCTCCGGACAAACCTGGTTTGATGCAATGTTACTCAAACTCTGTCAAACATTAAAAGTTTGTCATGTGCATGAATAAAATGCTGTTTGGCATGCAGTAATGCACATCTGAAGGTGTTAGAAGAGTTTTGCATGAATTATTATGTTAGAGTCTCAAAGCTCTGAAAACAGCGTTTTTGCTCCGGACAAACCTGGTTTGATGCAATGTTACTCAAACTCTGTCAAACATTAAAAGTTTGTCATGTGCATGAATAAAATGCTGTTTGGCATGCAGTAATGCACATCTGAAGGTGTTAGAAGAGTTTTGCATGAATTATTATGTTAGAGTCTCAAAGCTCTGAAAACAGCGTTTCTGCTCCGGACAGACCTGGTTTGATGCAATGTTACTCAAACTCTGTCAAACATTAAAAGTTTGTCATGTGCATGAATAAAATGGTGTTTGGCATGCAGTAATGCACATCTGAATGTGTTAGAAGAGTTTTGCATGAGTTATTATGTTAGAGTCTCAAAGCTCTGAAAACAGCGTTTCTGCTACGGACAAACCTGGTTTGATGCAATGTTACTGAAACTCCGTCAAACATTAAAAAATTGTCAAGTGCATTAATAAAATGCTGTTTGCAATGAAATAATGCACATCTGAAGGTGTTAGAAGAGATTTGCATGAATTATTATGTTAGACTCTCAAAGCTCTGAAAACAGCGTTTCTGCTCCGGACAAACCTGGTTTGATGCAATGTTACTCAAACTCTGTCAAACATTAAAAGTTTGTCATGTGCATGAATAAAATGCTGTTTGGCATGCAGTAATGCACATCTGAAGGTGTTAGAAGAGTTTTGCATGAATTATTATGTTAGAGTCTCAAAGCTCTGAAAACAGCGTTTCTGCTCCGGACAAACCTGGTTTGATGCAATGTTACTGAAACTCTGTCAAACATTAAAAAATTGTCAAATGCATGAATAAAATGCTGTTTGCAATGCAGTAATGCACATCTGAAGGTGTTAGAAGAGTTTTGCATGAATTATTATGTTAGAGTGTCAAAGCTCTGAAAACAGCGTTTCTGCTCCTTACAAGCCTGGTTTGATGCAATGTTACTCAAACTCTGTCAAACATTAAAAGTTTGTCATGTGCATGAATAAAATGCTGTTTGGCATGCAGTAATGCACATCTGAAGGTGTTAGAAGAGTTTTGCATGAATTATTATGTTAGAGTGTCAAAGCTCTGAAAACAGCTTTTCTGCTCCGGACAAACCTGGTTTGATGCAATGTTACTCAAACTCTGTCAAACATTAAAAGTTTGTCATGTGCATGAATAAAATGCTGTTTGGCATGCAGTAATGCACATCTGAAGGTGTTAGAAGAGTTTTGCATGAATTATTATGTTAGAGTGTCAAAGCTCTGAAAACAGCTTTTCTGCTCCGGACAAACCTGGTTTGATGCAATGTTACTCAAACTCTGTCAAACATTAAAAGTTTGTCATGTGCATGAATAAAATGCTGTTTGGCATGCAGTAATGCACATCTGAAGGTGTTAGAAGAGTTTTGCATGAATTATTATGTTAGAGTGTCAAAGCTCTGAAAACAGCGTTTCTGCTCCGGACAGACCTGGTTTGATGCAATGTTACTCAAACTCTGTCAAACATTAAAAGTTTGTCATGTGCATGAATAAAATGCTGTTTGGCATGCAGTAATGCACATCTGAAGGTGTTAGAAGAGTTTTGCATGAATTATTATGTTAGAGTCTCAAAGCTCTGAAAACAGCGTTTCTGCTCCGGACAAACCTGGTTTGATGCAATGTTACTCAAACTCTGTCAAACATTAAAAAATTGTCAAGTGCATGAATAAAATGCTGTTTGCAATGAAGTAATGCACATCTGAAGGTGTTAGAAGAGATTTGCATGAATTATTATGTTAGAGTCTCAAAGCTCTGAAAACAGCGTTTCTGCTCCGGACAAACCTGGTTTGATGCAATGTTACTCAAACTCTGTCAAACATTAAAAGTTTGTCATGTGCATGAATAAAATGCTGTTTGGCATGCAGTAATGCACATCTGAAGGTGTTAGAAGAGTTTTGCATGAATTATTAAGTTAGAGTCTCAAAGCTCTGAAAACAGCGTTTTTGCTCCGGACAAACCTGGTTTGATGCAATGTTACTCAAACTCTTTCAAACATTAAAAAATTGTCAAGTGCATGAATAAAATGCTGTTTGCAATGAAGTAATGCACATCTGAAGGTGTTAGAAGAGATTTGCATGAATTATTATGTTAGAGTCTCAAAGCTCTGAAAACAGCGTTTCTGCTCCGGACAAACCTGGTTTGATGCAATGTTACTCAAACTCTGTCAAACATTAAAAGTTTGTCATGTGCATGAATAAAATGTTGTTTGGCATGCAGTAATGCACATCTGAAGGTGTTAGAAGAGTTTTGCATGAATTATTATGTTAGAGTCTCAAAGCTCTGAAAACAGCGTTTCTGCTCCGGACAGACCTGGTTTGATGCAATGTTACTCAAACTCTGTCAAACATTAAAAGTTTGTCATGTGCATGAATAAAATGGTGTTTGGCATGCAGTAATGCACATCTGAAGGTGTTAGAAGAGTTTTGCATGAATTATTATGTTAGAGTCTCAAAGCTCTGAAAACAGCGTTTTTGCTCCGGACAAACCTGGTTTGATGCAATGTTACTCAAACTCTTTCAAACATTAAAAAATTGTCAAGTGCATGAATAAAATGCTGTTTGCAATGAAGTAATGCACATCTGAAGGTGTTAGAAGAGATTTGCATGAATTATTATGTTAGAGTCTCAAAGCTCTGAAAACAGCGTTTCTGCTCCGGACAAACCTGGTTTGATGCAATGTTACTCAAACTCTGTCAAACATTAAAAGTTTGTCATGTGCATGAATAAAATGCTGTTTGGCATGCAGTAATGCACATCTGAAGGTGTTAGAAGAGTTTTGCATGAATTATTATGTTAGAGTCTCAAAGCTCTGAAAACAGCGTTTCTGCTCCGGACAAACCTGGTTTGATGCAATGTTACTCAAACTCTGTCAAACATTAAAAGTTTGTCATGTGCATGAATAAAATGCTGTTTGGCATGCAGTAATGCACATCTGAAGGTGTTAGAAGAGTTTTGCATGAATTATTATGTTAGAGTCTCAAAGCTCTGAAAACAGCGTTTCTGCTCCGGACAAACCTGGTTTAATGCAATGTTACTGAAACTCTGTCAAACATTAAAAAATTGTCAAATGCATGAATAAAATGCTGTTTGCAATGCAGTAATGCACATCTGAAGGTGTTAGAAGAGTTTTGCATGAATTATTATGTTAGAGTGTCAAAGCTCTGAAAACAGCGTTTCTGCTCCTTACAAGCCTGGTTTGATGCAATGTTACTCAAACTCTGTCAAACATTAAAAGTTTGTCATGTGCATGAATAAAATGCTGTTTGGCATGCAGTAATGCACATCTGAAGGTGTTAGAAGAGTTTTGCATGAATTATTATGTTAGAGTCTCAAAGCTCTGAAAACAGCGTTTTTGCTCCGGACAAAGCTGGTTTGATGCAATGTTACTCAAACTCTTTCAAACATTAAAAAATTGTCAAGTGCATGAATAAAATGCTGTTTGCAATGAAGTAATGCACATCTGAAGGTGTTAGAAGAGTTTTGCATGAAATATTATGTTAGAGTCTCAAAGCTCTGAAAACAGCGTTTCTGCTCCGGAGAAACCTTGTTTGATGCAATGTTACTGAAACTCTGTCAAACATTAAAAAATTGTCAAGTGCATGAATAAAATGCTGTTTGCAATGAAGTAATGCACATCTGAAGGTGTTAGAAGAGATTTGCATGAATTATTATGTTAGAGTCTCAAAGCTCTGAAAACAGCGTTTCTGCTCCGGACAAACCTGGTTTGATGCAATGTTACTCAAACTCTGTCAAACATTAAAAGTTTGTCATGTGCATGAATAAAATGCTGTTTGGCATGCAGTAATGCACATCTGAAGGTGTTAGAAGAGTTTTGCATGAATTATTATGTTAGAGTCTCAAAGCTCTGAAAACAGCGTTTCTGCTCCGGACAGACCTGGTTTGATGCAATGTTACTCAAACTCTGTCAAACATTAAAAGTTTGTCATGTGCATGAATAAAATGGTGTTTGGCATGCAGTAATGCACATCTGAATGTGTTTGAAGAGTTTTGCATGAATTATTATGTTAGAGTCTCAAAGCTCTGAAAACAGCGTTTCTGCTCCGGACAAACCTGGTTTGATGCAATGTTACTGAAACTCTGTCAAACATTAAAAAATTGTCAAATGCATGAATAAAATGCTGTTTGCAATGCAGTAATGCACATCTGAAGGTGTTAGAAGACTTTTGCATGAATTATTATGTTAGAGTGTCAAAGCTCTGAAAACAGCGTTTCTGCTCCGGACAAACCTGGTTTGATGCAATGTTACTCAAACTCTGTCAAACATTAAAAGTTTGTCATGTGCATGAATAAAATGGTGTTTGGCATGCAGTAATGCACATCTGAAGGTGTTAGAAGAGTTTTGCATGAATTATTATGTTAGAGTCTCAAAGCTCTGAAAACAGCGTTTTTGCTCCGGACAAACCTGGTTTGATGCAATGTTACTCAAACTCTTTCAAACATTAAAAAATTGTCAAGTGCATGAATAAAATGCTGTTTGCAATGAAGTAATGCACATCTGAAGGTGTTAGAAGAGATTTGCATGAATTATTATGTTAGAGTCTCAAAGCTCTGAAAACAGCGTTTCTGCTCCGGACAAACCTGGTTTGATGCAATGTTACTCAAACTCTGTCAAACATTAAAAGTTTGTCATGTGCATGAATAAAATGCTGTTTGGCATGCAGTAATGCACATCTGAAGGTGTTAGAAGAGTTTTGCATGAATTATTATGTTAGAGTCTCAAAGCTCTGAAAACAGCGTTTCTGCTCCGGACAGACCTGGTTTGATGCAATGTTACTCAAACTCTGTCAAACATTAAAAGTTTGTCATGTGCATGAATAAAATGGTGTTTGGCATGCAGTAATGCACATCTGAATGTGTTAGAAGAGTTTTGCATGAATTATTATGTTAGAGTCTCAAAGCTCTGAAAACAGCGTTTCTGCTCCGGACAAACCTGGTTTGATGCAATGTTACTGAAACTCTGTCAAACATTAAAAAATTGTCAAATGCATGAATAAAATGCTGTTTGCAATGCAGTAATGCACATATGAAGGTGTTAGAAGACTTTTGCATGAATTATTATGTTAGAGTGTCAAAGCTCTGAAAACAGCGTTTCTGCTCCGGACAAACCTGGTTTGATGCAATGTTACTCAAACTCTGTCAAACATTAAAAGTTTGTCATGTGCATGAATAAAATGCTGTTTGGCATGCAGTAATGCACATCTGAAGGTGTTAGAAGAGTTTTGCATGAATTATTATGTTAGAGTGTCAAAGCTCTGAAAACAGCGTTTCTGCTCCGGACAAACCTGGTTTGATGCAATGTTACTCAAACTCTGTCAAACATTAAAAGTTTGTCATGTGCATGAATAAAATGCTGTTTGGCATGCAGTAATGCACATCTGAAGGTGTTAGAAGAGTTTTGCATGAATTATTATGTTAGAGTCTCAAAGCTCTGAAAACAGCGTTTTTGCTCCGGACAAACCTGGTTTGATGCAATGTTACTCAAACTCTTTCAAACATTAAAAAATTGTCAAGTGCATGAATAAAATGCTGTTTGCAATGAAGTAATGCACATCTGAAGGTGTTAGAAGAGATTTGCATGAATTATTATGTTAGAGTGTCAAAGCTCTGAAAACAGCGTTTCTGCTCCGGACAAACCTGGTTTGATGCAATGTTACTCAAACTCTGTCAAACATTAAAAGTTTGTCATGTGCATGAATAAAATGCTGTTTGGCATGCAGTAATGTACATCTGAAGGTGTTAGAAGAGTTTTGCATGAATTATTATGTTAGAGTGTCAAAGCTCTGAAAACAGCGTTTTTGCTCCGGACAAACCTGGTTTGATGCAATGTTACTCAAACTCTGTCAAACATTAAAAGTTTGTCATGTGCATGAATAAAATGCTGTTTGGCATGCAGTAATGCACATCTGAAGGTGTTAGAAGAGTTTTGCATGAATTATTATGTTAGAGTCTCAAAGCTCTGAAAACAGCGTTTCTGCTCCGGACAAACCTGGTTTGATGCAATGTTACTCAAACTCTGTCAAACATTAAAAGTTTGTCATGTGCATGAATAAAATGCTGTTTGGCATGCAGTAATGCACATCTGAAGGTGTTAGAAGAGTTTTGCATGAATTATTATGTTAGAGTGTCAAAGCTCTGAAAACAGCGTTTCTGCTCCGGACAAACCTGGTTTGATGCAATGTTACTCAAACTCTGTCAAACATTAAAAGTTTGTCATGTGCATGAATAAAATGCTGTTTGGCATGCAGTAATGCACATCTGAAGGTGTTAGAAGAGTTTTGCATGAATTATTATGTTAGAGTCTCAAAGCTCTGAAAACAGCGTTTTTGCTCCGGACAAACCTGGTTTGATGCAATGTTACTCAAACTCTTTCAAACATTAAAAAATTGTCAAGTGCATGAATAAAATGCTGTTTGCAATGAAGTAATGCACATCTGAAGGTGTTAGAAGAGATTTGCATGAATTATTATGTTAGAGTGTCAAAGCTCTGAAAACAGCGTTTCTGCTCCGGACAAACCTGGTTTGATGCAATGTTACTCAAACTCTGTCAAACATTAAAAGTTTGTCATGTGCATGAATAAAATGCTGTTTGGCATGCAGTAATGTACATCTGAAGGTGTTAGAAGAGTTTTGCATGAATTATTATGTTAGAGTGTCAAAGCTCTGAAAACAGCGTTTTTGCTCCGGACAAACCTGGTTTGATGCAATGTTACTCAAACTCTGTCAAACATTAAAAGTTTGTCATGTGCATGAATAAAATGCTGTTTGGCATGCAGTAATGCACATCTGAAGGTGTTAGAAGAGTTTTGCATGAATTATTATGTTAGAGTCTCAAAGCTCTGAAAACAGCGTTTCTGCTCCGGACAAACCTGGTTTGATGCAATGTTACTCAAACTCTGTCAAACATTAAAAAATTGTCAAGTGCATGAATAAAATGCTGTTTGCGATGCAGTAATGCACATCTGAAGGTGTTAGAAGAGTTTTTCATAAATTATTATGTTAGAGTCTCAAAGCTCTGAAAACAGCGTTTCTGCTCCGGACAAACCTGGTTTGATGCAATGTTACTCAAACTCTGTCAAACATTAAAAGTGTGTCATGTGCATGAATAAAATGCTGTTTGGCATGCAGTAATGCACATCTGAAGGTGTTAGAAGAGTTTTGCATGAATTATTATGTTAGAGTCTCAAAGCTCTGAAAACAGCGTTTTTGCTCCGGACAAACCTGGTTTGATGCAATGTTACTCAAACTCTTTCAAACATTAAAAAATTGTCAAGTGCATGAATAAAATGCTGTTTGCAATGAAATAATGCACATCTGAAGGTGTTAGAAGAGTTTTGCATGAATTATTATGTTAGAATCTCAAAGCTCTGAAAACAGCGTTTCTGCTCCGGACAAACCTGGTTTGATGCAATGTTACTGAAACTTTGTCAAACATTAAAAAATTGTCAAGTGCATGAATAAAATGCTGTTTGGCATGCAGTAATGCACATCTGAAGGTGTTAGAAGAGTTTTGCATGAATTTAATATGTTAGAGTCTCAAAGCTCTGAAAACAGCGTTTCTGCTCCGGACAAACCTGGTTTGATGCAATGTTACTGAAACTCTGTCAAACATTAAAAAATTGTCAAATGCATGAATAAAATGCTGTTTGCAATGCAATAATGCACATCTGAAGGTGTTAGAAGACTTTTGCATGAATTATTATGTTAGAGTGTCAAAGCACTGAAAACAGCGTTTCTGCTCCGGACAAACCTGGTTTGATGCAATGTTACTCAAACTCTGTCAAACATTAAAAGTTTGTCATGTGCATGAATAAAATGCTGTTTGGTATGCAGTAATGCACATCTGAAGGTGTTAGAAGAGTTTTGCATGAATTATTATGTTAGAGTGTCAAAGCTCTGAAAACAGCGTTTCTGCTCCGGACAAACCTGGTTTGATGCAATGTTACTCAAACTCTGTCAAACATTAAAAGTTTGTCATGTGCATGAATAAAATGCTGTTTGGCATGCAGTAATGCACATCTGAAGGTGTTAGAAGAGTTTTGCATGAATTATTATGTTAGAGTCTCAAAGCTCTGAAAACAGCGTTTTTGCTCCGGACAAACCTGGTTTGATGCAATGTTACTCAAACTCTTTCAAACATTAAAAAATTGTCAAGTGCATGAATAAAATGCTGTTTGCAATGAAGTAATGCACATCTGAAGGTGTTAGAAGAGATTTGCATGAATTATTATGTTAGAGTCTCAAAGCTCTGAAAACAGCGTTTCTGCTCCGGACAAACCTGGTTTGATGCAATGTTACTCAAACTCTGTCAAACATTAAAAGTTTGTCATGTGCATGAATAAAATGGTGTTTGGCATGCAGTAATGCACATCTGAATGTGTTAGAAGAGTTTTGCATGAATTATTATGTTAGAGTCTCAAAGCTCTGAAAACAGCGTTTCTGCTACGGACAAACCTGGTTTGATGCAATGTTACTCAAACTCTTTCAAACATTAAAAAATTGTCAAGTGCATGAATAAAATGCTGTTTGCAATGAAGTAATGCACATCTGAAGGTGTTAGAAGAGATTTGCATGAATTATTATGTTAGAGTCTCAAAGCTCTGAAAACAGCGTTTCTGCTCCGGACAAACCTGGTTTGATGCAATGTTACTCAAACTCTGTCAAACATTAAAAGTTTGTCATGTGCATGAATAAAATGCTGTTTGGCATGCAGTAATGCACATCTGAAGGTGTTAGAAGAGTTTTGCATGAATTATTATGTTAGAGTCTCAAAGCTCTGAAAACAGCGTTTCTGCTCCGGACAGACCTGGTTTGATGCAATGTTACTCAAACTCTGTCAAACATTAAAAGTTTGTCATGTGCATGAATAAAATGGTGTTTGGCATGCAGTAATGCACATCTGAATGTGTTAGAAGAGTTTTGCATGAATTATTATGTTAGAGTCTCAAAGCTCTGAAAACAGCGTTTCTGCTACGGACAAACCTGGTTTGATGCAATGTTACTGAAACTCCGTCAAACATTAAAAAATTGTCAAGTGCATTAATAAAATGCTGTTTGCAATGAAATAATGCACATCTGAAGGTGTTAGAAGAGATTTGCATGAATTATTATGTTAGACTCTCAAAGCTCTGAAAACAGCGTTTCTGCTCCGGACAAACCTGGTTTGATGCAATGTTACTCAAACTCTGTCAAACATTAAAAGTTTGTCATGTGCATGAATAAAATGCTGTTTGGCATGCAGTAATGCACATCTGAAGGTGTTAGAAGAGTTTTGCATGAATTATTATGTTAGAGTCTCAAAGCTCTGAAAACAGCGTTTCTGCTCCGGACAAACCTGGTTTAATGCAATGTTACTGAAACTCTGTCAAACATTAAAAAATTGTCAAATGCATGAATAAAATGCTGTTTGCAATGCAGTAATGCACATCTGAATGTGTTAGAAGAGTTTTGCATGAATTATTATGTTAGAGTGTCAAAGCTCTGAAAACAGCGTTTCTGCTCCTTACAAGCCTGGTTTGATGCAATGTTACTGAAACTCTGTCAAACATTAAAAGTTTGTCATGTGCATGAATAAAATGCTGTTTGGCATGCAGTAATGCACATCTGAAGGTGTTAGAAGAGTTTTGCATGAATTATTATGTTAGAGTCTCAAAGCTCTGAAAACAGCGTTTTTGCTCCGGACAAAGCTGGTTTGATGCAATGTTACTCAAACTCTTTCAAACATTAAAAAATTGTCAAGTGCATGAATAAAATGCTGTTTGCAATGAAGTAATGCACATCTGAAGGTGTTAGAAGAGATTTGCATGAATTATTATGTTAGAATCTCAAAGCTCTGAAAACAGCGTTTCTGCTCCGGACAAACCTGGTTTGATGCAATGTTACTGAAACTCTGTCAAACATTAAAAAATTGTCAAGTGCATGAATAAAATGCTGTTTGGCATGCAGTAATGCACATCTGAAGGTGTTAGAAGAGTTTTGCATGAATTTAATATGTTAGAGTCTCAAAGCTCTGAAAACAGCGTTTCTGCTCCGGACAAACCTGGTTTGATGCAATGTTACTGAAACTCTGTCAAACATTAAAAAATTGTCAAGTGCATGAATAAAATGCTGTTTGGCATGCAGTAATGCACATCTGAAGGTGTTAGAAGAGTTTTGCATGAATTTAATATGTTAGAGTCTCAAAGCTCTGAAAACAGCGTTTCTGCTCCGGACAAACCTGGTTTGATGCAATGTTACTGAAACTCTGTCAAACATTAAAAAATTGTCAAATGCATGAATAAAATGCTGTTTGCAATGCAATAATGCACATCTGAAGGTGTTAGAAGACTTTTGCATGAATTATTATGTTAGAGTGTCAAAGCTCTGAAAACAGCGTTTCTGCTCCGGACAAACCTGGTTTGATGCAATGTTACTCAAACTCTGTCAAACATTAAAAGTTTGTCATGTGCATGAATAAAATGCTGTTTGGTATGCAGTAATGCACATCTGAAGGTGTTAGAAGAGTTTTGCATGAATTATTATGTTAGAGTGTCAAAGCTCTGAAAACAGCGTTTCTGCTCCGGACAAACCTGGTTTGATGCAATGTTACTCAAACTCTGTCAAACATTAAAAGTTTGTCATGTGCATGAATAAAATGCTGTTTGGCATGCAGTAATGCACATCTGAAGGTGTTAGAAGAGTTTTGCATGAATTATTATGTTAGAGTCTCAAAGCTCTGAAAACAGCGTTTTTGCTCCGGACAAACCTGGTTTGATGCAATGTTACTCAAACTCTTTCAAACATTAAAAAATTGTCAAGTGCATGAATAAAATGCTGTTTGCAATGAAGTAATGCACATCTGAAGGTGTTAGAAGAGATTTGCATGAATTATTATGTTAGAGTCTCAAAGCTCTGAAAACAGCGTTTCTGCTCCGGACAAACCTGGTTTGATGCAATGTTACTCAAACTCTGTCAAACATTAAAAGTTTGTCATGTGCATGAATAAAATGGTGTTTGGCATGCAGTAATGCACATCTGAATGTGTTAGAAGAGTTTTGCATGAATTATTATGTTAGAGTCTCAAAGCTCTGAAAACAGCGTTTCTGCTACGGACAAACCTGGTTTGATGCAATGTTACTCAAACTCTTTCAAACATTAAAAAATTGTCAAGTGCATGAATAAAATGCTGTTTGCAATGAAGTAATGCACATCTGAAGGTGTTAGAAGAGATTTGCATGAATTATTATGTTAGAGTCTCAAAGCTCTGAAAACAGCGTTTCTGCTCCGGACAAACCTGGTTTGATGCAATGTTACTGAAACTCCGTCAAACATTAAAAAATTGTCAAGTGCATTAATAAAATGCTGTTTGCAATGAAATAATGCACATCTGAAGGTGTTAGAAGAGATTTGCATGAATTATTATGTTAGACTCTCAAAGCTCTGAAAACAGCGTTTCTGCTCCGGACAAACCTGGTTTGATGCAATGTTACTCAAACTCTGTCAAACATTAAAAGTTTGTCATGTGCATGAATAAAATGCTGTTTGGCATGCAGTAATGCACATCTGGAGGTGTTAGAAGAGTTTTGCATGAATTATTATGTTAGAGTCTCAAAGCTCTGAAAACAGCGTTTCTGCTCCGGAGAAACCTTGTTTGATGCAATGTTACTGAAACTCTGTCAAACATTAAAAAATTGTCAAGTGCATGAATAAAATGCTGTTTGCAATGAAGTAATGCACATCTGAATGTGTTAGAAGAGATTTGCATGAATTATTATGTTAGAGTCTCAAAGCTCTGAAAACAGCGTTTCTGCTACGGACAAACCTGGTTTGATGCAATGTTACTGAAACTCCGTCAAACATTAAAAAATTGTCAAGTGCATTAATAAAATGCTGTTTGCAATGAAATAATGCACATCTGAAGGTGTTAGAAGAGATTTGCATGAATTATTATGTTAGACTCTCAAAGCTCTGAAAACAGCGTTTCTGCTCCGGACAAATCTGGTTTGATGCAATGTTACTCAAACTCTGTCAAACATTAAAAGTTTGTCATGTGCATGAATAAAATGCTGTTTGGCATGCAGTAATGCACATCTGAAGGTGTTAGAAGAGTTTTGCATGAATTATTATGTTAGAGTCTCAAAGCTCTGAAAACAGCGTTTCTGCTCCGGACAAACCTGGTTTGATGCAATGTTACTCAAACTCTGTCAAACATTAAAAAATTGTCAAGTGCATGAATAAAATGCTGTTTGCGATGCAGTAATGCACATCTGAAGGTGTTAGAAGAGTTTTTCATAAATTATTATGTTAGAGTCTCAAAGCTCTGAAAACAGCGTTTCTGCTCCAGACAAACCTGGTTTGATGCAATGTTACTCAAACTCTGTCAAACATTAAAAGTTTGTCATGTGCATGAATAAAATGCTGTTTGGCATGCAGTAATGCACATCTGAAGGTGTTAGAAGAGTTTTGCATGAATTATTATGTTAGAGTCCCAAAGCTCTGAAAACAGCGTTTCTGCTCCGGACAGACCTGGTTTGATGCAATGTTACTCAAACTCTGTCAAACATTAAAAGTTTGTCATGTGCATGAATAAAATGGTGTTTGGCATGCAGTAATGCACATCTGAATGTGTTAGAAGAGTTTTGCATGAATTATTATGTTAGAGTCTCAAAGCTCTGAAAACAGCGTTTCTGCTCCGGACAAACCTGGTTTGATGCAATGTTACTGAAACTCTGTCAAACATTAAAAAATTGTCAAATGCATGAATAAAATGCTGTTTGCAATGCAGTAATGCACATCTGAAGGTGTTAGAAGACTTTTGCATGAATTATTATGTTAGAGTGTCAAAGCTCTGAAAACAGCGTTTCTGCTCCGGACAAACCTGGTTTGATGCAATGTTACTCAAACTCTTTCAAACATTAAAAAATTGTCAAGTGCATGAATAAAATGCTGTTTGCAATGAAGTAATGCACATCTGAAGGTGTTAGAAGAGATTTGCATGAATTATTATGTTAGAGTCTCAAAGCTCTGAAAACAGCGTTTCTGCTCCGGACAAACCTGGTTTGATGCAATGTTACTGAAACTCCGTCAAACATTAAAAAATTGTCAAGTGCATTAATAAAATGCTGTTTGCAATGAAATAATGCACATCTGAAGATGTTAGAAGAGATTTGCATGAATTATTATGTTAGACTCTCAAAGCTCTGAAAACAGCGTTTCTGCTCCGGACAAACCTGGTTTGATGCAATGTTACTCAAACTCTGTCAAACATTAAAAGTTTGTCATGTGCATGAATAAAATGCTGTTTGGCATGCAGTAATGCACATCTGGAGGTGTTAGAAGAGTTTTGCATGAATTATTATGTTAGAGTCTCAAAGCTCTGAAAACAGCGTTTCTGCTCCGGAGAAACCTTGTTTGATGCAATGTTACTGAAACTCTGTCAAACATTAAAAAATTGTCAAGTGCATGAATAAAATGCTGTTTGCAATGAAGTAATGCACATCTGAATGTGTTAGAAGAGATTTGCATGAATTATTATGTTAGAGTCTCAAAGCTCTGAAAACAGCGTTTCTGCTACGGACAAACCTGGTTTGATGCAATGTTACTGAAACTCCGTCAAACATTAAAAAATTGTCAAGTGCATTAATAAAATGCTGTTTGCAATGAAATAATGCACATCTGAAGGTGTTAGAAGAGATTTGCATGAATTATTATGTTAGACTCTCAAAGCTCTGAAAACAGCGTTTCTGCTCCGGACAAATCTGGTTTGATGCAATGTTACTCAAACTCTGTCAAACATTAAAAGTTTGTCATGTGCATGAATAAAATGCTGTTTGGCATGCAGTAATGCACATCTGAAGGTGTTAGAAGAGTTTTGCATGAATTATTATGTTAGAGTCTCAAAGCTCTGAAAACAGCGTTTCTGCTCCGGACAAACCTGGTTTGATGCAATGTTACTCAAACTCTGTCAAACATTAAAAAATTGTCAAGTGCATGAATAAAATGCTGTTTGCGATGCAGTAATGCACATCTGAAGGTGTTAGAAGAGTTTTTCATAAATTATTATGTTAGAGTCTCAAAGCTCTGAAAACAGCGTTTCTGCTCCAGACAAACCTGGTTTGATGCAATGTTACTCAAACTCTGTCAAACATTAAAAGTTTGTCATGTGCATGAATAAAATGCTGTTTGGCATGCAGTAATGCACATCTGAAGGTGTTAGAAGAGTTTTGCATGAATTATTATGTTAGAGTCCCAAAGCTCTGAAAACAGCGTTTCTGCTCCGGACAGACCTGGTTTGATGCAATGTTACTCAAACTCTGTCAAACATTAAAAGTTTGTCATGTGCATGAATAAAATGGTGTTTGGCATGCAGTAATGCACATCTGAATGTGTTAGAAGAGTTTTGCATGAATTATTATGTTAGAGTCTCAAAGCTCTGAAAACAGCGTTTCTGCTCCGGACAAACCTGGTTTGATGCAATGTTACTGAAACTCTGTCAAACATTAAAAAATTGTCAAATGCATGAATAAAATGCTGTTTGCAATGCAGTAATGCACATCTGAAGGTGTTAGAAGACTTTTGCATGAATTATTATGTTAGAGTGTCAAAGCTCTGAAAACAGCGTTTCTGCTCCGGACAAACCTGGTTTGATGCAATGTTACTCAAACTCTTTCAAACATTAAAAAATTGTCAAGTGCATGAATAAAATGCTGTTTGCAATGAAGTAATGCACATCTGAAGGTGTTAGAAGAGATTTGCATGAATTATTATGTTAGAGTCTCAAAGCTCTGAAAACAGCGTTTCTGCTCCGGACAAACCTGGTTTGATGCAATGTTACTGAAACTCCGTCAAACATTAAAAAATTGTCAAGTGCATTAATAAAATGCTGTTTGCAATGAAATAATGCACATCTGAAGGTGTTAGAAGAGATTTGCATGAATTATTATGTTAGACTCTCAAAGCTCTGAAAACAGCGTTTCTGCTCCGGACAAACCTGGTTTGATGCAATGTTACTCAAACTCTGTCAAACATTAAAAGTTTGTCATGTGCATGAATAAAATGCTGTTTGGCATGCAGTAATGCACATCTGGAGGTGTTAGAAGAGTTTTGCATGAATTATTATGTTAGAGTCTCAAAGCTCTGAAAACAGCGTTTCTGCTCCGGAGAAACCTTGTTTGATGCAATGTTACTGAAACTCTGTCAAACATTAAAAAATTGTCAAGTGCATGAATAAAATGCTGTTTGCAATGAAGTAATGCACATCTGAATGTGTTAGAAGAGATTTGCATGAATTATTATGTTAGAGTCTCAAAGCTCTGAAAACAGCGTTTCTGCTACGGACAAACCTGGTTTGATGCAATGTTACTGAAACTCCGTCAAACATTAAAAAATTGTCAAGTGCATTAATAAAATGCTGTTTGCAATGAAATAATGCACATCTGAAGGTGTTAGAAGAGATTTGCATGAATTATTATGTTAGACTCTCAAAGCTCTGAAAACAGCGTTTCTGCTCCGGACAAATCTGGTTTGATGCAATGTTACTCAAACTCTGTCAAACATTAAAAGTTTGTCATGTGCATGAATAAAATGCTGTTTGGCATGCAGTAATGCACATCTGAAGGTGTTAGAAGAGTTTTGCATGAATTATTATGTTAGAGTCTCAAAGCTCTGAAAACAGCGTTTCTGCTCCGGACAAACCTGGTTTGATGCAATGTTACTCAAACTCTGTCAAACATTAAAAAATTGTCAAGTGCATGAATAAAATGCTGTTTGCGATGCAGTAATGCACATCTGAAGGTGTTAGAAGAGTTTTTCATAAATTATTATGTTAGAGTCTCAAAGCTCTGAAAACAGCGTTTCTGCTCCAGACAAACCTGGTTTGATGCAATGTTACTCAAACTCTGTCAAACATTAAAAGTTTGTCATGTGCATGAATAAAATGCTGTTTGGCATGCAGTAATGCACATCTGAAGGTGTTAGAAGAGTTTTGCATGAATTATTATGTTAGAGTCTCAAAGCTCTGAAAACAGCGTTTTTGCTCCGGACAAACCTGGTTTGATGCAATGTTACTCAAACTCTTTCAAACATTAAAAAATTGTCAAGTGCATGAATAAAATGCTGTTTGCAATGAAATAATGCACATCTGAAGGTGTTAGAAGAGTTTTGCATGAATTATTATGTTAGAATCTCAACGCTCTGAAAACAGCGTTTCTGCTCCGGACAAACCTGGTTTGATGCAATGTTACTGAAACTCTGTCAAACATTAAAAAATTGTCAAGTGCATGAATAAAATGCTGTTTGGCATGCAGTAATGCACATCTGAAGGTGTTAGAAGAGTTTTGCATGAATTTAATATGTTAGAGTCTCAAAGCTCTGAAAACAGCGTTTCTGCTCCGGACAAACCTGGTTTGATGCAATGTTACTGAAACTCTGTCAAACATTAAAAAATTGTCAAATGCATGAATAAAATGCTGTTTGCAATGCAGTAATGCACATCTGAAGGTGTTAGAAGACTTTTGCATGAATTATTATGTTAGAGTGTCAAAGCTCTGAAAACAGCGTTTCTGCTCCGGACAAACCTGGTTTGATGCAATGTTACTCAAACTCTGTCAAACATTAAAAGTTTGTCATGTGCATGAATAAAATGCTGTTTGGTATGCAGTAATGCACATCTGAAGGTGTTAGAAGAGTTTTGCATGAATTATTATGTTAGAGTGTCAAAGCTCTGAAAACAGCGTTTCTGCTCCGGACAAACCTGGTTTGATGCAATGTTACTCAAACTCTGTCAAACATTAAAAGTTTGTCATGTGCATGAATAAAATGCTGTTTGGCATGCAGTAATGCACATCTGAAGGTGTTAGAAGAGTTTTGCATGAATTATTATGTTAGAGTCTCAAAGCTCTGAAAACAGCGTTTTTGCTCCGGACAAACCTAGTTTGATGCAATGTTACTCAAACTCTTTCAAACATTAAAAAATTGTCAAGTGCATGAATAAAATGCTGTTTGCAATGAAGTAATGCACATCTGAAGGTGTTAGAAGAGATTTGCATGAATTATTATGTTAGAGTCTCAAAGCTCTGAAAACAGCGTTTCTGCTCCGGACAAACCTGGTTTAATGCAATGTTACTCAAACTCTGTCAAACATTAAAAGTTTGTCATGTGCATGAATAAAATGGTGTTTGGCATGCAGTAATGCACATCTGAATGTGTTAGAAGAGTTTTGCATGAATTATTATGTTAGAGTCTCAAAGCTCTGAAAACAGCGTTTCTGCTACGGACAAACCTGGTTTGATGCAATGTTACTCAAACTCTTTCAAACATTAAAAAATTGTCAAGTGCATGAATAAAATGCTGTTTGCAATGAAGTAATGCACATCTGAAGGTGTTAGAAGAGATTTGCATGAATTATTATGTTAGAGTCTCAAAGCTCTGAAAACAGCGTTTCTGCTCCGGACAAACCTGGTTTGATGCAATGTTACTCAAACTCTGTCAAACATTAAAAGTTTGTCATGTGCATGAATAAAATGCTGTTTGGCATGCAGTAATGCACATCTGAAGGTGTTAGAAGAGTTTTGCATGAATTATTATGTTAGAGTCTCAAAGCTCTGAAAACAGCGTTTCTGCTCCGGACAGACCTGGTTTGATGCAATGTTACTCAAACTCTGTCAAACATTAAAAGTTTGTCATGTGCATGAATAAAATGGTGTTTGGCATGCAGTAATGCACATCTGAATGTGTTAGAAGAGTTTTGCATGAATTATTATGTTAGAGTCTCAAAGCTCTGAAAACAGCGTTTCTGCTCCGGACAAACCTGGTTTAATGCAATGTTACTGAAACTCTGTCAAACATTAAAAAATTGTCAAATGCATGAATAAAATGCTGTTTGCAATGCAGTAATGCACATCTGAAGGTGTTAGAAGAGTTTTGCATGAATTATTATGTTAGAGTGTCAAAGCTCTGAAAACAGCGTTTCTGCTCCTTACAAGCCTGGTTTGATGCAATGTTACTGAAACTCTGTCAAACATTAAAAGTTTGTCATGTGCATGAATAAAATGCTGTTTGGCATGCAGTAATGCACATCTGAAGGTGTTAGAAGAGTTTTGCATGAATTATTATGTTAGAGTCTCAAAGCTCTGAAAACAGCGTTTTTGCTCCGGACAAAGCTGGTTTGATGCAATGTTACTCAAACTCTTTCAAACATTAAAAAATTGTCAAGTGCATGAATAAAATGCTGTTTGCAATGAAGTAATGCACATCTGAAGGTGTTAGAAGAGATTTGCATGAATTATTATGTTAGAATCTCAAAGCTCTGAAAACAGCGTTTCTGCTCCGGACAAACCTGGTTTGATGCAATGTTACTGAAACTCTGTCAAACATTAAAAAATTGTCAAGTGCATGAATAAAATGCTGTTTGGCATGCAGTAATGCACATCTGAAGGTGTTAGAAGAGTTTTGCATGAATTTAATATGTTAGAGTCTCAAAGCTCTGAAAACAGCGTTTCTGCTCCGGACAAACCTGCTTTGATGCAATGTTACTGAAACTCTGTCAAACATTAAAAAATTGTCAAGTGCATGAATAAAATGCTGTTTGGCATGCAGTAATGCACATCTGAAGGTGTTAGAAGAGTTTTGCATGAATTTAATATGTTAGAGTCTCAAAGCTCTGAAAACAGCGTTTCTGCTCCGGACAAACCTGGTTTGATGCAATGTTACTGAAACTCTGTCAAACATTAAAAAATTGTCAAATGCATGAATAAAATGCTGTTTGCAATGCAATAATGCACATCTGAAGGTGTTAGAAGACTTTTGCATGAATTATTATGTTAGAGTGTCAAAGCTCTGAAAACAGCGTTTCTGCTCCGGACAAACCTGGTTTGATGCAATGTTACTCAAACTCTGTCAAACATTAAAAGTTTGTCATGTGCATGAATAAAATGCTGTTTGGTATGCAGTAATGCACATCTGAAGGTGTTAGAAGAGTTTTGCATGAATTATTATGTTAGAGTGTCAAAGCTCTGAAAACAGCGTTTCTGCTCCGGACAAACCTGGTTTGATGCAATGTTACTCAAACTCTGTCAAACATTAAAAGTTTGTCATGTGCATGAATAAAATGCTGTTTGGCATGCAGTAATGCACATCTGAAGGTGTTAGAAGAGTTTTGCATGAATTATTATGTTAGAGTCTCAAAGCTCTGAAAACAGCGTTTTTGCTCCGGACAAACCTGGTTTGATGCAATGTTACTCAAACTCTTTCAAACATTAAAAAATTGTCAAGTGCATGAATAAAATGCTGTTTGCAATGAAGTAATGCACATCTGAAGGTGTTAGAAGAGATTTGCATGAATTATTATGTTAGAGTCTCAAAGCTCTGAAAACAGCGTTTCTGCTCCGGACAAACCTGGTTTGATGCAATGTTACTCAAACTCTGTCAAACATTAAAAGTTTGTCATGTGCATGAATAAAATGGTGTTTGGCATGCAGTAATGCACATCTGAATGTGTTAGAAGAGTTTTGCATGAATTATTATGTTAGAGTCTCAAAGCTCTGAAAACAGCGTTTCTGCTACGGACAAACCTGGTTTGATGCAATGTTACTCAAACTCTTTCAAACATTAAAAAATTGTCAAGTGCATGAATAAAATGCTGTTTGCAATGAAGTAATGCACATCTGAAGGTGTTAGAAGAGATTTGCATGAATTATTATGTTAGAGTCTCAAAGCTCTGAAAACAGCGTTTCTGCTCCGGACAAACCTGGTTTGATGCAATGTTACTCAAACTCTGTCAAACATTAAAAGTTTGTCATGTGCATGAATAAAATGCTGTTTGGCATGCAGTAATGCACATCTGAAGGTGTTAGAAGAGTTTTGCATGAATTATTATGTTAGAGTCTCAAAGCTCTGAAAACAGCGTTTCTGCTCCGGACAGACCTGGTTTGATGCAATGTTACTCAAACTCTGTCAAACATTAAAAGTTTGTCATGTGCATGAATAAAATGGTGTTTGGCATGCAGTAATGCACATCTGAATGTGTTAGAAGAGTTTTGCATGAATTATTATGTTAGAGTCTCAAAGCTCTGAAAACAGCGTTTCTGCTACGGACAAACCTGGTTTGATGCAATGTTACTGAAACTCCGTCAAACATTAAAAAATTGTCAAGTGCATTAATAAAATGCTGTTTGCAATGAAATAATGCACATCTGAAGGTGTTAGAAGAGATTTGCATGAATTATTATGTTAGACTCTCAAAGCTCTGAAAACAGCGTTTCTGCTTCGGACAAACCTGGTTTGATGCAATGTTACTCAAACTCTGTCAAACATTAAAAGTTTGTCATGTGCATGAATAAAATGCTGTTTGGCATGCAGTAATGCACATCTGAAGGTGTTAGAAGAGTTTTGCATGAATTATTATGTTAGAGTCTCAAAGCTCTGAAAACAGCGTTTCTGCTCCGGACAAACCTGGTTTAATGCAATGTTACTGAAACTCTGTCAAACATTAAAAAATTGTCAAATGCATGAATAAAATGCTGTTTGCAATGCAGTAATGCACATCTGAATGTGTTAGAAGAGTTTTGCATGAATTATTATGTTAGAGTGTCAAAGCTCTGAAAACAGCGTTTCTGCTCCTTACAAGCCTGGTTTGATGCAATGTTACTCAAACTCTGTCAAACATTAAAAGTTTGTCATGTGCATGAATAAAATGCTGTTTGGCATGCAGTAATGCACATCTGAAGGTGTTAGAAGAGTTTTGCATGAATTATTATGTTAGAGTCTCAGAGCTCTGAAAACAGCGTTTTTGCTCCGGACAAAGCTGGTTTGATGCAATGTTACTCAAACTCTTTCAAACATTAAAAAATTGTCAAGTGCATGAATAAAATGCTGTTTGCAATGAAGTAATGCACATCTGAAGGTGTTAGAAGAGATTTGCATGAATTATTATGTTAGAGTCTCAAAGCTCTGAAAACAGCGTTTCTGCTCCGGACAAACCTGGTTTGATGCAATGTTACTCAAACTCTGTCAAACATTAAAAGTTTGTCATGTGCATGAATAAAATGTTGTTTGGCATGCAGTAATGCACATCTGAAGGTGTTAGAAGAGTTTTGCATGAATTATTATGTTAGAGTCTCAAAGCTCTGAAAACAGCGTTTCTGCTCCGGACAGACCTGGTTTGATGCAATGTTACTCAAACTCTGTCAAACATTAAAAGTTTGTCATGTGCATGAATAAAATGGTGTTTGGCATGCAGTAATGCACATCTGAATGTGTTAGAAGAGTTTTGCATGGATTATTATGTTAGAGTCTCAAAGCTCTGAAAACAGCGTTTCTGCTACGGACAAACCTGGTTTGATGCAATGTTACTGAAACTCTGTCAAACATTAAAAAATTGTCAAGTGCATTAATAAAATGCTGTTTGCAATGAAATAATGCACATCTGAAGGTGTTAGAAGAGATTTGCATGAATTATTATGTTAGACTCTCAAAGCTCTGAAAACAGCCTTTCTGCTCCGGACAAACCTGGTTTGATGCAATGTTACTCAAACTCTGTCAAACATTAAAAGTTTGTCATGTGCATGAATAAAATGCTGTTTGGCATGCAGTAATGCACATCTGGAGGTGTTAGAAGAGTTTTGCATGAATTATTATGTTAGAGTCTCAAAGCTCTGAAAACAGCGTTTCTGCTCCGGAGAAACCTTGTTTGATGCAATGTTACTGAAACTCTGTCAAACATTAAAAAATTGTCAAGTGCATGAATAAAATGCTGTTTGCAATGAAGTAATGCACATCTGAAGGTGTTAGAAGAGATTTGCATGAATTATTATGTTAGAGTCTCAAAGCTCTGAAAACAACGTTTCTGCTCCGGACAAACCTGGTTTGATGCAATGTTACTCAAACTCTGTCAAACATTAAAAGTTTGTCATGTGCATGAATAAAATGCTGTTTGGCATGCAGTAATGCACATCTGAAGGTGTTAGAAGAGTTTTGCATGAATTATTATGTTAGAGTGTCAAAGCTCTGAAAACAGCGTTTCTGCTCCGGACAAACCTGGTTTGATGCAATGTTACTCAAACTCTGTCAAACATTAAAAGTTTGTCATGTGCATGAATAAAATGCTGTTTGGCATGCAGTAATGCACATCTGAAGGTGTTAGAAGAGTTTTGCATGAATTATTATGTTAGAGTCTCAAAGCTCTGAAAACAGCGTTTCTGCTCCGGACAAACCTGGTTTGATGCAATGTTACTCAAACTCTGTCAAACATTAAAAAATTGTCAAGTGCATGAATAAAATGCTGTTTGCGATGCAGTAATGCACATCTGAAGGTGTTAGAAGACTTTTGCATGAATTATTATGTTAGAGTGTCAAAGCTCTGAAAACAGCGTTTCTGCTCCGGACAAACCTGGTTTGATGCAATGTTACTCAAACTCTGTCAAACATTAAAAGTTTGTTATGTGCATGAATAAAATGCTGTTTGGCATGCAGTAATGCACATCTGAAGGTGTTAGAAGAGTTTTGCATGAATTATTATGTTAGAGTCTCAAAGCTCTGAAAACAGCGTTTTTGCTCCGGACAAACCTGGTTTGATGCAATGTTACTCAAACTCTTTCAAACATTAAAAAATTGTCAAGTGCATGAATAAAATGCTGTTTGCAATGAAGTAATGCACATCTGAAGGTGTTAGAAGAGATTTGCATGAATTATTATGTTAGAGTCTCAAAGCTCTGAAAACAGCGTTTCTGCTCCGGACAAACCTGGTTTGATGCAATGTTACTCAAACTCTGTCAAACATTAAAAGTTTGTCATGTGCATGAATAAAATGCTGTTTGGCATGCAGTAATGCACATCTGAAGGTGTTAGAAGAGTTTTGCATGAATTATTATGTTAGAGTCTCAAAGCTCTGAAAACAGCGTTTCTGCTCCGGACAGACCTGGTTTGATGCAATGTTACTCAAACTCTGTCAAACATTAAAAGTTTGTCATGTGCATGAATAAAATGGTGTTTGGCATGCAGTAATGCACATCTGAATGTGTTAGAAGAGTTTTGCATGAATTATTATGTTAGAGTCTCAAAGCTCTGAAAACAGCGTTTCTGCTCCGGACAAACCTGGTTTGATGCAATGTTACTGAAACTCTGTCAAACATTAAAAAATTGTCAAATGCATGAATAAAATGCTGTTTGCAATGCAGTAATGCACATCTGAAGGTGTTAGAAGACTTTTGCATGAATTATTATGTTAGAGTGTCAAAGCTCTGAAAACAGCGTTTCTGCTCCGGACAAACCTGGTTTGATGCAATGTTACTCAAACTCTGTCAAACATTAAAAGTTTGTCATGTGCATGAATAAAATGGTGTTTGGCATGCAGTAATGCACATCTGAATGTGTTAGAAGAGTTTTGCATGAATTATTATGTTAGAGTCTCAAAGCTCTGAAAACAGCGTTTCTGCTACGGACAAACCTGGTTTGATGCAATGTTACTGAAACTCTGTCAAACATTAAAAAATTGTCAAGTGCATTAATAAAATGCTGTTTGCAATGAAATAATGCACATCTGAAGGTGTTAGAAGAGATTTGCATGAATTATTATGTTAGACTCTCAAAGCTCTGAAAACAGCGTTTCTGCTCCGGACAAACCTGGTTTGATGCAATGTTACTCAAACTCTGTCAAACATTAAAAGTTTGTCATGTGCATGAATAAAATGCTGTTTGGCATGCAGTAATGCACATCTGAAGGTGTTAGAAGAGTTTTGCATGAATTATTATGTTAGAGTCTCAAAGCTCTGAAAACAGCGTTTTTGCTCCTGACAAACCTGGTTTGATGCAATGTTACTCAAACTCTTTCAAACATTAAAAAATTGTCAAGTGCATGAATAAAATGCTGTTTGCAATGAAGTAATGCACATCTGAAGGTGTTAGAAGAGATTTGCATGAATTATTATGTTAGAGTCTCAAAGCTCTGAAAACAGCGTTTCTGCTCCGGACAAACCTGGTTTGATGCAATGTTACTCAAACTCTGTCAAACATTAAAAGTTTGTCATGTGCATGAATAAAATGGTGTTTGGCATGCAGTAATGCACATCTGAATGTGTTAGAAGAGTTTTGCATGAATTATTATGTTAGAGTCTCAAAGCTCTGAAAACAGCGTTTCTGCTACGGACAAACCTGGTTTGATGCAATGTTACTCAAACTCTTTCAAACATTAAAAAATTGTCAAGTGCATGAATAAAATGCTGTTTGCAATGAAGTAATGCACATCTGAAGGTGTTAGAAGAGATTTGCATGAATTATTATGTTAGAGTCTCAAAGCTCTGAAAACAGCGTTTCTGCTCCGGACAAACCTGGTTTGATGCAATGTTACTCAAACTCTGTCAAACATTAAAAGTTTGTCATGTGCATGAATAAAATGTTGTTTGGCATGCAGTAATGCACATCTGAAGGTGTTAGAAGAGTTTTGCATGAATTATTATGTTAGAGTCTCAAAGCTCTGAAAACAGCGTTTCTGCTCCGGACAGACCTGGTTTGATGCAATGTTACTCAAACTCTGTCAAACATTAAAAGTTTGTCATGTGCATGAATAAAATGGTGTTTGGCATGCAGTAATGCACATCTGAATGTGTTAGAAGAGTTTTGCATGGATTATTATGTTAGAGTCTCAAAGCTCTGAAAACAGCGTTTCTGCTACGGACAAACCTGGTTTGATGCAATGTTACTGAAACTCTGTCAAACATTAAAAAATTGTCAAGTGCATTAATAAAATGCTGTTTGCAATGAAATAATGCACATCTGAAGGTGTTAGAAGAGATTTGCATGAATTATTATGTTAGACTCTCAAAGCTCTGAAAACAGCCTTTCTGCTCCGGACAAACCTGGTTTGATGCAATGTTACTCAAACTCTGTCAAACATTAAAAGTTTGTCATGTGCATGAATAAAATGCTGTTTGGCATGCAGTAATGCACATCTGGAGGTGTTAGAAGAGTTTTGCATGAATTATTATGTTAGAGTCTCAAAGCTCTGAAAACAGCGTTTCTGCTCCGGAGAAACCTTGTTTGATGCAATGTTACTGAAACTCTGTCAAACATTAAAAAATTGTCAAGTGCATGAATAAAATGCTGTTTGCAATGAAGTAATGCACATCTGAAGGTGTTAGAAGAGATTTGCATGAATTATTATGTTAGAGTCTCAAAGCTCTGAAAACAACGTTTCTGCTCCGGACAAACCTGGTTTGATGCAATGTTACTCAAACTCTGTCAAACATTAAAAGTTTGTCATGTGCATGAATAAAATGCTGTTTGGCATGCAGTAATGCACATCTGAAGGTGTTAGAAGAGTTTTGCATGAATTATTATGTTAGAGTGTCAAAGCTCTGAAAACAGCGTTTCTGCTCCGGACAAACCTGGTTTGATGCAATGTTACTCAAACTCTGTCAAACATTAAAAGTTTGTCATGTGCATGAATAAAATGCTGTTTGGCATGCAGTAATGCACATCTGAAGGTGTTAGAAGAGTTTTGCATGAATTATTATGTTAGAGTCTCAAAGCTCTGAAAACAGCGTTTCTGCTCCGGACAAACCTGGTTTGATGCAATGTTACTCAAACTCTGTCAAACATTAAAAAATTGTCAAGTGCAAGAATAAAATGCTGTTTGCGATGCAGTAATGCACATCTGAAGGTGTTAGAAGACTTTTGCATGAATTATTATGTTAGAGTGTCAAAGCTCTGAAAACAGCGTTTCTGCTCCGGACAAACCTGGTTTGATGCAATGTTACTCAAACTCTGTCAAACATTAAAAGTTTGTCATGTGCATGAATAAAATGCTGTTTGGCATGCAGTAATGCACATCTGAAGGTGTTAGAAGACTTTTGCATGAATTATTATGTTAGAGTCTCAAAGCTCTGAAAACAGCGTTTTTGCTCCGGACAAACCTGGTTTGATGCAATGTTACTCAAACTCTTTCAAACATTAAAAAATTGTCAAGTGCATGAATAAAATGCTGTTTGCAATGAAGTAATGCACATCTGAAGGTGTTAGAAGAGATTTGCATGAATTATTATGTTAGAGTCTCAAAGCTCTGAAAACAGCGTTTCTGCTCCGGACAAACCTGGTTTGATGCAATGTTACTCAAACTCTGTCAAACATTAAAAGTTTGTCATGTGCATGAATAAAATGCTGTTTGGCATGCAGTAATGCACATCTGAAGGTGTTAGAAGAGTTTTGCATGAATTATTATGTTAGAGTCTCAAAGCTCTGAAAACAGCGTTTCTGCTCCGGACAGACCTGGTTTGATGCAATGTTACTCAAACTCTGTCAAACATTAAAAGTTTGTCATGTGCATGAATAAAATGGTGTTTGGCATGCAGTAATGCACATCTGAATGTGTTAGAAGAGTTTTGCATGAATTATTATGTTAGAGTCTCAAAGCTCTGAAAACAGCGTTTCTGCTCCGGACAAACCTGGTTTGATGCAATGTTACTGAAACTCTGTCAAACATTAAAAAATTGTCAAATGCATGAATAAAATGCTGTTTGCAATGCAGTAATGCACATCTGAAGGTGTTAGAAGACTTTTGCATGAATTATTATGTTAGAGTGTCAAAGCTCTGAAAACAGCGTTTCTGCTCCGGACAAACCTGGTTTGATGCAATGTTACTCAAACTCTGTCAAACATTAAAAGTTTGTCATGTGCATGAATAAAATGGTGTTTGGCATGCAGTAATGCACATCTGAATGTGTTAGAAGAGTTTTGCATGAATTATTATGTTAGAGTCTCAAAGCTCTGAAAACAGCGTTTCTGCTACGGACAAACCTGGTTTGATGCAATGTTACTGAAACTCTGTCAAACATTAAAAAATTGTCAAGTGCATTAATAAAATGCTGTTTGCAATGAAATAATGCACATCTGAAGGTGTTAGAAGAGATTTGCATGAATTATTATGTTAGACTCTCAAAGCTCTGAAAACAGCGTTTCTGCTCCGGACAAACCTGGTTTGATGCAATGTTACTCAAACTCTGTCAAACATTAAAAGTTTGTCATGTGCATGAATAAAATGCTGTTTGGCATGCAGTAATGCACATCTGAAGGTGTTAGAAGAGTTTTGCATGAATTATTATGTTAGAGTCTCAAAGCTCTGAAAACAGCGTTTCTGCTCCGGACAAACCTGGTTTGATGCAATGTTACTCAAACTCTGTCAAACATTAAAAGTTTGTCATGTGCATGAATAAAATGCTGTTTGGCATGCAGTAATGCACATCTGAAGGTGTTAGAAGAGTTTTGCATGAATTATTATGTTAGAGTCTCAAAGCTCTGAAAACAGCGTTCCCAGCAAACATTTGGACGTGTAATGACCGTTGAAAAGACGTCCGTCCGACACGTCCCGTCATGGTTGAAAAATAGTTCCAAAATGGAAGTTGAACCGACGTCTTTTCTGGCCGTGAATTCCACGTCTTTTCTGGCCGTGAATTCCACGTCTCTTCAGCGCGTCCATGGACGTCAGAATTAGTCTTCTTCTGGATGTTTATGTGGTGTGTTTATGCATAAGTGTAGGCATATAAGCCTGCATATAAAATAATCATACACTAATTGTGTTAAATCGTAAACAGGCGATTTTGACGTTTACACATCTAAACTCGACAAAGGTTCTAAAAAGGGCCAAAATCGGCCCAGTCATACCGAAACGTCTAGATAGAACACGTTATAATCACGTGTAGATCAAACAACACATTACTTTACTTATACATTTAAGTACTTAATATAATTAACTGCATCTGAATATAAGGTTAAGGTTTGATACATGCAATTATGCATAATTTATAGTTATTACAGTAACTACATGTAACAAGGTCACTGTAAAATAAAGTGTTATATTATTAACATTTTAGTAGTTCATTACAAATGATCAAAGATAACGGGATGAACTAAAGTCACAATTAATTTATCACATTTATTTTATGGTTTTAATACAAATTCACCAGGGAAACAGGAAAAATTAACATGTTCATCACGAAACAAATTCAGTTTCATAACTAAATTTAAGGAATTGAGCTGTCACAAATATCTCCCACATCTTTTTCACCCGAAAACTTATTTTTTATAACCCCCACCCCCCGCTCTTCCTGGAGCATGTTTTAGATGTTCAGCCATAGCGCCATCAATTTCCGATTCCGTTGAATTGGGGTTCCACCTCTTCACAGCATCTGAGGGAAGAAAATATGAATGTAAAAAGCAAAAAGTTAAACAAGCACTTATTTTTAAAGTGTTTTTATCTATCAAACTAATTGTACAATGCAGTCGAACAAGACTTTTCCCATCCATTTCATGAACACATTAACCTGTGATATGAGTAACATGAGAACATTATATTTTAGTGGATTTCTCTGACACTCTACATGTCACAGTATTGAGAGCTTCTCTGAGATACCAAATGATTGAATGTTTCACCAGGACCACTCCCTCTCCTTAGTCTTCAAAAAGTCTAAAAGTAATGTAGTGACACTCTTATGGAAATAAGATAATTTGTAATTATTTAAATTTGTCTAATTTTTAAACTGTGTCATGAATCAACATCTCAGAAAAATGTTATGCATTTCAAAACAAACTGACGACTTAATTCGTGATGCAGGATGTTGATTTCATACATGTCCACATATGAGAACACCGGCACTAAAACATGTTAATTATGCGTTTGGACATTTCTGATAAAAACAGGTCTTTTAAATAAGACACAAGGAACATACGATGTGTCACAAATTACCTTGTATTATATTATATAAAGGTGTAGCCTTGAATGCAGCCTTTTCCAGCTGGCCACCACCCTGCATGTTGAATTTTGCCATTAAGGCATTTGACATGATTCTGCGAAATAAACGATTCAGTCATAATATTAAAATGCATTGATCAGTATTACAAATTAGCAGTACTGTGCAGCTTGCCAATTGCATGCAGTGTTAAAACATACACTTTCACAACCACTCTCTATCATGTAATAAGTGCTCTATCCCTATCCAAAGTTTTTGTGACAAGTAATGACTCATTCATTTCTTACACTAACATTATGTTTTTATATCTTGTTTTAAGTCCTACGAACAACCTGATTTAGCACAGACATTACAACTTCAACACAAAAACAGGCAATTATATAAGTAGATATAGTGTGTGACAGAATTATAGTATTACCAAAGGTTGAGGTTATTATTGTGGCTACTGTTACTATTGTCATTTTTTTCTGAAATACGACACAGCAAAACACACAAACAATGCTAGGTAAATACATACCTGTTCATACACAGTCTCTGACTGACATTCGGCCAACTCTGGACAGTTGCTGAACCTAAAAGTGACACCACAATCAAAATAATGTAATAATGTTTTGAAAACTCAAGAGCAAGACAGAATTGACAGCAAACAAAAACAATGGTATCGATATTGCCATTAGATTATCGATAAACAACTACTTGTACCTCTAATAAAAGATTTACAAACTGACTGTTTGCAAACTTTGCTTTAATGAATTTCCCATAAATGGCCTGCGTTTCAAACACCATATAACATTCCTTACTTGCTGATGGCATGGGGTAATTATCTGGTTCCACCTATTTGAAATTGTAAAACACCAAGGCAGGCTCCACTGTCCTCTTCCGCTAAGGCATCAACTCTTGCCTTTCGACATCTCCACTTTCTTTGATAGTCAGAGGACATGTTTAGCAAATCTGAAATTACAAAATACTTTTAAAGCACTTATTGAAGTCAGCCATGCTCAAATTAATTTACAGATTTCAGTGAATTATTCCTGAGCTCCTCCTACAGTTTTAACATATCACAGTCTTTCATTGCATTTATTTTCAGAAATAAACTTTCAGAATGCTACATATGAGTAGTACTTTTTAATTTAATCTTTAAACATGTTTAATAAACCGATGTGCTCTTATGTGCTGCATGTCATTGATATCAAAGTACATATATACATTTAACTATTGTTTTTTTTTTCCTTTTATATTATAGCTTGCCTAATAATAAAGAAATATATATATATATGCCACAGATGAGTTTCTTTTTAGGGTTAAAAAAGACCATAGCATTAAACATTACCTTTTAGCATACTAGCTAACTTTAGCCCAAGTTAATTTAACTTGACAGTGTGCTTATACTTGCTTTTGGTTCCTCCGAGTAAAACAAGTAAAAATAAAATACATTAATAAAATACCTCAAAATGTACTTACCCATCGGTGAATTTTTAATGATTTGTAAACTCAAAAAACTCTCTCCTTGTGTACGTTACGGCTCACTCCTCTTCTTCTGGTGTTTTTGGCGATTTTGCCAAACCAGCATAAAAAGATGCATTACCGCCACCTATTGATCTGGAATTTTGAGTATACAAACTGTCATATCTCGAGATAATCTGCTATAGAGATACCATATCGCGAGATTTGTAACAACATCTTGGCAGCAGTTTTTGCATCCAGCTCAGACTTTAAATTGTGACTTTATGAATAACTTATGTATATAGCCTATATATATTTAATCATTAAAAACGAAATAATTAAATCATATTGTAATGTATGGGAAACTGGTGGAATAATGGGTAAATGCAGTGATTTCACACTTAACTACAAGCAATTTGTGAATAGAATTTGACATAAAACAAGATGTAAAACAAATGGAAGTTTTTTAAATAAAGATTTCCGTGCTGGTTTGCATGGGTCTTACTAAACGTTTAAAGGACGTCAGTGGACGTCTATTAACAACCTCTTAAGAAACTACTTTGGGCACTTAAATTAATTACTGTAGTATGCCAATGTGAATGTGAATGTAAGCACAATTGCTTTTGCATATTTCATAAGGATTTTATAGAGGTTGACGATGGACTATAAATGCACGTGTAAAAGACGTCACCTGCTGGACGTCCTTTCACAACCGAATCACAACCGGGTATATTTTGAACTACACTCAGCTAAAAGTCAAAGTAACAACTTTACATGCAGCCACATATAATTGTAGACATGTACAAATGCATCTGAATGCATTTTTAAGAAATATTTTGTGTTAAAATTTTTTGCATATTTTGTCGTCCTACCGCGACTATTTTTGGCCAGGGACAGGACGTCGCCGTCGGACCAATGTTTGCTGGGTTTCTGCTCCGGACAGACCTGGTTTGATGCAATGTTACTCAAACTCTGTCAAACATTAAAAGTTTGTCATGTGCATGAATAAAATGGTGTTTGGCATGCAGTAATGCACATCTGAATGTGTTAGAAGAGTTTTGCATGAATTATTATGTTAGAGTCTCAAAGCTCTGAAAACAGCGTTTCTGCTACGGACAAACCTGGTTTGATGCAATGTTACTGAAACTCCGTCAAACATTAAAAAATTGTCAAGTGCATTAATAAAATGCTGTTTGCAATGAAATAATGCACATCTGAAGGTGTTAGAAGAGATTTGCATGAATTATTATGTTAGACTCTCAAAGCTCTGAAAACAGCGTTTCTGCTCCGGACAAACCTGGTTTGATGCAATGTTACTCAAACTCTGTCAAACATTAAAAGTTTGTCATGTGCATGAATAAAATGCTGTTTGGCATGCAGTAATGCACATCTGGAGGTGTTAGAAGAGTTTTGCATGAATTATTATGTTAGAGTCTCAAAGCTCTGAAAACAGCGTTTCTGCTCCGGAGAAACCTTGTTTGATGCAATGTTACTGAAACTCTGTCAAACATTAAAAAATTGTCAAGTGCATGAATAAAATGCTGTTTGCAATGAAGTAATGCACATCTGAAGGTGTTAGAAGAGATTTGCATGAATTATTATGTTAGAGTCTCAAAGCTCTGAAAACAACGTTTCTGCTCCGGACAAACCTGGTTTGATGCAATGTTACTCAAACTCTGTCAAACATTAAAAGTTTGTCATGTGCATGAATAAAATGCTGTTTGGCATGCAGTAATGCACATCTGAAGGTGTTAGAAGAGTTTTGCATGAATTATTATGTTAGAGTGTCAAAGCTCTGAAAACAGCGTTTCTGCTCCGGACAAACCTGGTTTGATGCAATGTTACTCAAACTCTGTCAAACATTAAAAGTTTGTCATGTGCATGAATAAAATGCTGTTTGGCATGCAGTAATGCACATCTGAAGGTGTTAGAAGAGTTTTGCATGAATTATTATGTTAGAGTCTCAAAGCTCTGAAAACAGCGTTTCTGCTCCGGACAAACCTGGTTTGATGCAATGTTACTCAAACTCTGTCAAACATTAAAAAATTGTCAAGTGCATGAATAAAATGCTGTTTGCGATGCAGTAATGCACATCTGAAGGTGTTAGAAGACTTTTGCATGAATTATTATGTTAGAGTGTCAAAGCTCTGAAAACAGCGTTTCTGCTCCGGACAAACCTGGTTTGATGCAATGTTACTCAAACTCTGTCAAACATTAAAAGTTTGTCATGTGCATGAATAAAATGCTGTTTGGCATGCAGTAATGCACATCTGAAGGTGTTAGAAGAGTTTTGCATGAATTATTATGTTAGAGTCTCAAAGCTCTGAAAACAGCGTTTTTGCTCCGGACAAACCTGGTTTGATGCAATGTTACTCAAACTCTTTCAAACATTAAAAAATTGTCAAGTGCATGAATAAAATGCTGTTTGCAATGAAGTAATGCACATCTGAAGGTGTTAGAAGAGATTTGCATGAATTATTATGTTAGAGTCTCAAAGCTCTGAAAACAGCGTTTCTGCTCCGGACAAACCTGGTTTGATGCAATGTTACTCAAACTCTGTCAAACATTAAAAGTTTGTCATGTGCATGAATAAAATGCTGTTTGGCATGCAGTAATGCACATCTGAAGGTGTTAGAAGAGTTTTGCATGAATTATTATGTTAGAGTCCCAAAGCTCTGAAAACAGCGTTTCTGCTCCGGACAGACCTGGTTTGATGCAATGTTACTCAAACTCTGTCAAACATTAAAAGTTTGTCATGTGCATGAATAAAATGGTGTTTGGCATGCAGTAATGCACATCTGAATGTGTTAGAAGAGTTTTGCATGAATTATTATGTTAGAGTCTCAAAGCTCTGAAAACAGCGTTTCTGCTCCGGACAAACCTGGTTTGATGCAATGTTACTGAAACTCTGTCAAACATTAAAAAATTGTCAAATGCATGAATAAAATGCTGTTTGCAATGCAGTAATGCACATCTGAAGGTGTTAGAAGACTTTTGCATGAATTATTATGTTAGAGTGTCAAAGCTCTGAAAACAGCGTTTCTGCTCCGGACAAACCTGGTTTGATGCAATGTTACTCAAACTCTTTCAAACATTAAAAAATTGTCAAGTGCATGAATAAAATGCTGTTTGCAATGAAGTAATGCACATCTGAAGGTGTTAGAAGAGATTTGCATGAATTATTATGTTAGAGTGTCAAAGCTCTGAAAACAGCGTTTCTGCTCCGGACAAACCTGGTTTGATGCAATGTTACTCAAACTCTGTCAAACATTAAAAGTTTGTCATGTGCATGAATAAAATGCTGTTTGGCATGCAGTAATGTACATCTGAAGGTGTTAGAAGAGTTTTGCATGAATTATTATGTTAGAGAGTCAAAGCTCTGAAAACAGCGTTTCTGCTCCGGACAAACCTGGTTTGATGCAATGTTACTCAAACTCTGTCAAACATTAAAAGTTTGTCATGTGCATGAATAAAATGGTGTTTGGCATGCAGTAATGCACATCTGAATGTGTTTGAAGAGTTTTGCATGAATTATTATGTTAGAGTCTCAAAGCTCTGAAAACAGCGTTTCTGCTCCGGACAAACCTGGTTTGATGCAATGTTACTGAAACTCTGTCAAACATTAAAAAATTGTCAAATGCATGAATAAAATGCTGTTTGCAATGCAGTAATGCACATCTGAAGGTGTTAGAAGAGTTTTGCATGAATTATTATGTTAGAGTGTCAAAGCTCTGAAAACAGCGTTTCTGCTCCGGACAAACCTGGTTTGATGCAATGTTACTCAAACTCTGTCAAACATTAAAAGTTTGTCATGTGCATGAATAAAATGCTGTTTGGCATGCAGTAATGCACATCTGAAGGTGTTAGAAGAGTTTTGCATGAATTATTATGTTAGAGTCTCAAAGCTCTGAAAACAGCGTTTTTGCTCCGGACAAACCTGGTTTGATGCAATGTTACTCAAACTCTTTCAAACATTAAAAAATTGTCAAGTGCATGAATAAAATGCTGTTTGCAATGAAGTAATGCACATCTGAAGGTGTTAGAAGAGATTTGCATGAATTATTATGTTAGAGTGTCAAAGCTCTGAAAACAGCGTTTCTGCTCCGGACAAACCTGGTTTGATGCAATGTTACTCAAACTCTGTCAAACATTAAAAGTTTGTCATGTGCATGAATAAAATGCTGTTTGGCATGCAGTAATGTACATCTGAAGGTGTTAGAAGAGTTTTGCATGAATTATTATGTTAGAGTGTCAAAGCTCTGAAAACAGCGTTTCTGCTCCGGACAAACCTGGTTTGATGCAATGTTACTCAAACTCTGTCAAACATTAAAAGTTTGTCATGTGCATGAATAAAATGCTGTTTGGCATGCAGTAATGCACATCTGAAGGTGTTAGAAGAGTTTTGCATGAATTATTATGTTAGAGTCTCAAAGCTCTGAAAACAGCGTTTCTGCTCCGGACAGACCTGGTTTGATGCAATGTTACTCAAACTCTGTCAAACATTAAAAGTTTGTCATGTGCATGAATAAAATGGTGTTTGGCATGCAGTAATGCACATCTGAATGTGTTAGAAGAGTTTTGCATGAATTATTATGTTAGAGTCTCAAAGCTCTGAAAACAGCGTTTCTGCTCCGGACAGACCTGGTTTGATGCAATGTTACTCAAACTCTGTCAAACATTAAAAGTTTGTCATGTGCATGAATAAAATGGTGTTTGGCATGCAGTAATGCACATCTGAATGTGTTAGAAGAGTTTTGCATGAATTATTATGTTAGAGTCTCAAAGCTCTGAAAACAGCGTTTCTGCTACGGACAAACCTGGTTTGATGCAATGTTACTGAAACTCCGTCAAACATTAAAAGTTTGTCATGTGCATGAATAAAATGCTGTTTGGCATGCAGTAATGCACATCTGAAGGTGTTAGAAGAGTTTTGCATGAATTATTATGTTAGAGTGTCAAAGCTCTGAAAACAGCGTTTCTGCTCCGGAGAAACCTGGTTTGATGCAATGTTACTCAAACTCTGTCAAACATTAAAAGTTTGTCATGTGCATGAATAAAATGCTGTTTGGCATGCAGTAATGCACATCTGAAGGTGTTAGAAGAGTTTTGCATGAATTATTATGTTAGAGTCTCAAAGCTCTGAAAACAGCGTTTCTGCTCCGGACAAACCTGGTTTGATGCAATGTTACTCAAACTCTGTCAAACATTAAAAAATTGTCAAGTGCATGAATAAAATGCTGTTTGCGATGCAGTAATGCACATCTGAAGGTGTTAGAAGACTTTTGCATGAATTATTATGTTAGAGTGTCAAAGCTCTGAAAACAGCGTTTCTGCTCCGGACAAACCTGGTTTGATGCAATGTTACTCAAACTCTGTCAAACATTAAAAGTTTGTCATGTGCATGAATAAAATGCTGTTTGGCATGCAGTAATGCACATCTGAAGGTGTTAGAAGAGTTTTGCATGAATTATTATGTTAGAGTCTCAAAGCTCTGAAAACAGCGTTTTTGCTCCGGACAAACCTGGTTTGATGCAATGTTACTCAAACTCTTTCAAACATTAAAAAATTGTCAAGTGCATGAATAAAATGCTGTTTGCAATGAAGTAATGCACATCTGAAGGTGTTAGAAGAGATTTGCATGAATTATTATGTTAGAGTCTCAAAGCTCTGAAAACAGCGTTTCTGCTCCGGACAAACCTGGTTTGATGCAATGTTACTCAAACTCTGTCAAACATTAAAAGTTTGTCATGTGCATGAATAAAATGCTGTTTGGCATGCAGTAATGCACATCTGAAGGTGTTAGAAGAGTTTTGCATGAATTATTATGTTAGAGTCCCAAAGCTCTGAAAACAGCGTTTCTGCTCCGGACAGACCTGGTTTGATGCAATGTTACTCAAACTCTGTCAAACATTAAAAGTTTGTCATGTGCATGAATAAAATGGTGTTTGGCATGCAGTAATGCACATCTGAATGTGTTAGAAGAGTTTTGCATGAATTATTATGTTAGAGTCTCAAAGCTCTGAAAACAGCGTTTCTGCTCCGGACAAACCTGGTTTGATGCAATGTTACTGAAACTCTGTCAAACATTAAAAAATTGTCAAATGCATGAATAAAATGCTGTTTGCAATGCAGTAATGCACATCTGAAGGTGTTAGAAGACTTTTGCATGAATTATTATGTTAGAGTGTCAAAGCTCTGAAAACAGCGTTTCTGCTCCGGACAAACCTGGTTTGATGCAATGTTACTCAAACTCTTTCAAACATTAAAAAATTGTCAAGTGCATGAATAAAATGCTGTTTGCAATGAAGTAATGCACATCTGAAGGTGTTAGAAGAGATTTGCATGAATTATTATGTTAGAGTGTCAAAGCTCTGAAAACAGCGTTTCTGCTCCGGACAAACCTGGTTTGATGCAATGTTACTCAAACTCCGTCAAACATTAAAAGTTTGTCATGTGCATGAATAAAATGCTGTTTGGCATGCAGTAATGTACATCTGAAGGTGTTAGAAGAGTTTTGCATGAATTATTATGTTAGAGAGTCAAAGCTCTGAAAACAGCGTTTCTGCTCCGGACAAACCTGGTTTGATGCAATGTTACTCAAACTCTGTCAAACATTAAAAGTTTGTCATGTGCATGAATAAAATGCTGTTTGGCATGCAGTAATGCACATCTGAAGGTGTTAGAAGAGTTTTGCATGAATTATTATGTTAGAGTCTCAAAGCTCTGAAAACAGCGTTTCTGCTCCGGACAAACCTGGTTTGATGCAATGTTACTCAAACTCTGTCAAACATTAAAAAATTGTCAAGTGCATGAATAAAATGCTGTTTGCGATGCAGTAATGCACATCTGAAGGTGTTAGAAGAGTTTTTCATAAATTATTATGTTAGAGTCTCAAAGCTCTGAAAACAGCGTTTCTGCTCCAGACAAACCTGGTTTGATGCAATGTTACTGAAACTCTGTCAAACATTAAAAAATTGTCAAGTGCATGAATAAAATGCTGTTTGGCATGCAGTAATGCACATCTGAAGGTGTTAGAAGAGTTTTGCATGAATTTAATATGTTAGAGTCTCAAAGCTCTGAAAACAGCGTTTCTGCTCCGGACAAACCTGGTTTGATGCAATGTTACTGAAACTCTGTCAAACATTAAAAAATTGTCAAATGCATGAATAAAATGCTGTTTGCAATGCAGTAATGCACATCTGAAGGTGTTAGAAGACTTTTGCATGAATTATTATGTTAGAGTGTCAAAGCTCTGAAAACAGCGTTTCTGCTCCGGACAAACCTGGTTTGATGCAATGTTACTCAAACTCTGTCAAACATTAAAAGTTTGTCATGTGCATGAATAAAATGCTGTTTGGTATACAGTAATGCACATCTGAAGGTGTTAGAAGAGTTTTGCATGAATTATTATGTTAGAGTGTCAAAGCTCTGAAAACAGCGTTTCTGCTCCGGACAAACCTGGTTTGATGCAATGTTACTCAAACTCTGTCAAACATTAAAAGTTTGTCATGTGCATGAATAAAATGCTGTTTGGCATGCAGTAATGCACATCTGAAGGTGTTAGAAGAGTTTTGCATGAATTATTATGTTAGAGTCTCAAAGCTCTGAAAACAGCGTTTTTGCTCCGGACAAACCTGGTTTGATGCAATGTTACTCAAACTCTTTCAAACATTAAAAAATTGTCAAGTGCATGAATAAAATGCTGTTTGCAATGAAGTAATGCACATCTGAAGGTGTTAGAAGAGATTTGCATGAATTATTATGTTAGAGTCTCAAAGCTCTGAAAACAGCGTTTCTGCTCCGGACAAACCTGGTTTGATGCAATGTTACTCAAACTCTGTCAAACATTAAAAAATTGTCAAGTGCATGAATAAAATGCTGTTTGCAATGAAGTAATGCACATCTGAAGGTGTTAGAAGAGATTTGCATGAATTATTATGTTAGAGTCTCAAAGCTCTGAAAACAACGTTTCTGCTCCGGACAAACCTGGTTTGATGCAATGTTACTCAAACTCTGTCAAACATTAAAAGTTTGTCATGTGCATGAATAAAATGCTGTTTGGCATGCAGTAATGCACATCTGAAGGTGTTAGAAGAGTTTTGCATGAATTATTATGTTAGAGTGTCAAAGCTCTGAAAACAGCGTTTCTGCTCCGGACAAACCTGGTTTGATGCAATGTTACTCAAACTCTGTCAAACATTAAAAGTTTGTCATGTGCATGAATAAAATGCTGTTTGGCATGCAGTAATGCACATCTGAAGGTGTTAGAAGAGTTTTGCATGAATTATTATGTTAGAGTCTCAAAGCTCTGAAAACAGCGTTTCTGCTCCGGACAAACCTGGTTTGATGCAATGTTACTCAAACTCTGTCAAACATTAAAAAATTGTCAAGTGCATGAATAAAATGCTGTTTGCGATGCAGTAATGCACATCTGAAGGTGTTAGAAGACTTTTGCATGAATTATAATGTTAGAGTGTCAAAGCTCTGAAAACAGCGTTTCTGCTCCGGACAAACCTGGTTTGATGCAATGTTACTCAAACTCTGTCAAACATTAAAAGTTTGTCATGTGCATGAATAAAATGCTGTTTGGCATGCAGTAATGCACATCTGAAGGTGTTAGAAGAGTTTTGCATGAATTATTATGTTAGAGTCTCAAAGCTCTGAAAACAGCGTTTTTGCTCCGGACAAACCTGGTTTGATGCAATGTTACTCAAACTCTTTCAAACATTAAAAAATTGTCAAGTGCATGAATAAAATGCTGTTTGCAATGAAGTAATGCACATCTGAAGGTGTTAGAAGAGATTTGCATGAATTATTATGTTAGAGTCTCAAAGCTCTGAAAACAGCGTTTCTGCTCCGGACAAACCTGGTTTGATGCAATGTTACTCAAACTCTGTCAAACATTAAAAGTTTGTCATGTGCATGAATAAAATGCTGTTTGGCATGCAGTAATGCACATCTGAAGGTGTTAGAAGAGTTTTGCATGAATTATTATGTTAGAGTCTCAAAGCTCTGAAAACAGCGTTTCTGCTCCGGACAGACCTGGTTTGATGCAATGTTACTCAAACTCTGTCAAACATTAAAAGTTTGTCATGTGCATGAATAAAATGGTGTTTGGCATGCAGTAATGCACATCTGAATGTGTTTGAAGAGTTTTGCATGAATTATTATGTTAGAGTCTCAAAGCTCTGAAAACAGCGTTTCTGCTCCGGACAAACCTGGTTTGATGCAATGTTACTGAAACTCTGTCAAACATTAAAAAATTGTCAAATGCATGAATAAAATGCTGTTTGCAATGCAGTAATGCACATCTGAAGGTGTTAGAAGACTTTTGCATGAATTATTATGTTAGAGTGTCAAAGCTCTGAAAACAGCGTTTCTGCTCCGGACAAACCTGGTTTGATGCAATGTTACTCAAACTCTGTCAAACATTAAAAGTTTGTCATGTGCATGAATAAAATGCTGTTTGGCATGCAGTAATGCACATCTGAAGGTGTTAGAAGAGTTTTGCATGAATTATTATGTTAGAGTCTCAAAGCTCTGAAAACAGCGTTTTTGCTCCGGACAAACCTGGTTTGATGCAATGTTACTCAAACTCTTTCAAACATTAAAAAATTGTCAAGTGCATGAATAAAATGCTGTTTGCAATGAAGTAATGCACATCTGAAGGTGTTAGAAGAGATTTGCATGAATTATTATGTTAGAGTCTCAAAGCTCTGAAAACAGCGTTTCTGCTCCGGACAAACCTGGTTTGATGCAATGTTACTCAAACTCTGTCAAACATTAAAAGTTTGTCATGTGCATGAATAAAATGCTGTTTGGCATGCAGTAATGCACATCTGAAGGTGTTAGAAGAGTTTTGCATGAATTATTATGTTAGAGTCTCAAAGCTCTGA